>NW_022589706.1:81489194-81489657 GCF_004348235.1 Phoca vitulina
GCGAACATAGGCATTCCTGAGGCTGGAAGCATTTTGCTGTGTGCCTGCGTGAGAGAAGTGCAATGGAGTCCCAAACCATTTTCCGTGTGAGACTCAGGCCCCGGGAGAAGGGAGGACACGCCTCCCCACTTGTTTCATGAAGTTAGCACTGCGGCCCCACTTTTGCATGGAAGTCTAATAGCAAGCTTTCTTTTTCTTTATTATTATTAAATGTTTTTATTGTTATGTTAATCCCCACACATTACATCATTAGTTTTAGATATAGTGTTCCATGATTCATTGTTTGTGCATAACACCCAGTGCTCCATGCAGAACGTGCCCTCCTCAATACCCATCACCAGGCTAACCCATCCTCCCAACCCCCTCCCCTCTAGAACCCTCAGTTTGTTTTTCAGAGTCCATCGTCTCTCATGGTTCTTCTCCCCCTCCGATTTTCCCCCCTTCATTCTTCCCCTCCTGCTAC
>NW_022589706.1:81489757-81606217 GCF_004348235.1 Phoca vitulina
CTCCCCTCTAGAACCCTCAGTTTGTTTTTCAGAGTCCATCGTCTCTCATGGTTCTTCTCCCCCTCCGATTTCCCCCCCTTCATTCTTCCCCTCCTGCTACATTCTTCTTCTTCTTTTTTTCTTTCTTAACATATATTGCATTATTTGTTTCAGAGGTACAGATCTGAGATTCAACAGTCTTGCACAATTCACAGCGCTTACCAGAACACATACCCTCCCCAGTGTCCATCACCCAGTGACCCCATCCCTCCCACCCCACCCCCCACTCCAGCAACCCTCAGTTTGTTTCCTGAGATTAAGAATTCCTCATATCAGTGAGGTCATATGATACATGTCTTTCTCTGTTTGACTTATTTCGCTCAGCATAATACCCTCCAGTTCCATCCACGTCATTGCAAATGGCAAGATCTTATTCCTTTTGATGGCTGCATAATATTCCATTGTGTATATATACCACATCTTCTTTATCCATTCATCTGTACATCTTTTTTTTTAAGATTTAAAAAAGCTTTAACTTGTATTTCCTGGTTATGGGGCCTGGAAATTATATAAAGACTGGTTTATTTCTGGGACTTATTTTAAAAACTGCATATAAACCATCTACTGGCATACAGTCAACTGAAGAATAACTTTGGAAGGCCCTTCTAGATAGATCATTTCTTACAGATCGGAACAAAATGGCTTCCTTTTGAATTTCATGCCATGTCTAAAATCAGATTTTAAGAATTTTCCAAGTGCATTTCTCTATCATTTACACCTTCTACTCGGCTCACCCCTTCTTTCTGCAAGCTTTTTAATACTTCTTGAGGAGCACTGTCTAAGGATTAGTAGTGATACAGGGTCCAGGTGGGGTGACAAACAGGAAAGCCTTGAAGTAAGATTGGCAAATAAGTCCCATGGAGTGCCAGGTGAGGGAAAGGTCAACAAGAGTTGAGTGAGGAAATGTAGAAAACATCAGAAATAACTTGCCCCTCAGTTTTACAGGAGTATTTCGAGTTTTGAAGGAAACGAAGTTGGAGAATTGTGAGAGAGGAAACCAGGAGCGTATCCCAGAATGAAAACAGCCGTGGCTGATATGGGAAGTAACAGGTGTCAGGGACTTTAGAACTCAGGGTCATTGTCAACTCCACTCCCCTTGGTGGATGTGTCTGCTCTTCAGTGCTTACTGAAGCCCATCTTTTCTGTCACAGAGAGATCATGCCTTTCTCATGTCAACCAGATTTTTTTCTAGTTCATTCCTCATATCACCACCAGGTTGATATCCCCAGAATGTTTATTTTTTATCAGGTCGTTCTCCTGATGATGATAATAAACTTCCAGAAGCTTCCCATTTCATATAGATAAAGTATATATTCCTCAGCTGAAATTTAAGGAACATCATCATTTGATACCAGTCACCTATCTATGATTGTCTACATCTCATTTTTCCACTGACAGTAAGCTATCTCTTTAGCTTGATTCTGCCTTGGTGCCCTCTGAGTAAATGATAGTCTGTTTTGCTGTATAACTCTCCTTACCTCGGAGAGTCTTCCCCTTCTCTGTCTACCCTTGCTTGAAGAACCAACTCAAGTCTCTCCTGAGGCTTTCTGTACAAATCTCTGTGAATATGCTTGTGTGATGATTTCTTCACAAATTTCGTATGTGCTACCCATTTTGTTCATAAACAAATGTGTTAAATGCAAAACGACTGTTTGGTCTCTTCATTTATGTCGTAAGCTCTTTGAGACTAGTGACAATGCTATACAATGAATTTTCTTCTTTTTTCACATCTGGCATAGCACCACCCACCTATTCGGTGTACAGCAAGGTTTCTCAGCCTGGTGCCATCACACTTTGGGCTGGATAATTTGCTCTAGAGGGGGCTGTCTGAGCATTGTAAGATGTTTAGGGCACCCCTGTATTCTACCTGCTAGATGCCAGTAGCACCCTCTCCCCAGTAGGACAACCGAAAATGTCTCTGTTTATATCAGATGTTCTGTAGGGGATGAAGATGGCCTCAGTTGAGAACCACTGATATGGAGTAGACAGAATAAATTCTGACCAGTGTCTTGGCAGGAGTGAAAGACTGAAAAGCTTTGAATGATGTTTTACAGCGTTTTGGAATCTTGAGGAAAGACAAACTCAGTCGACAGAAGATAATAAATGTAAAATAGAACTTCCTATTTGCTGTGATAGGCCATGGCAAGGGTTAAGGCAATTGTACCACACCTAGGGTTGAGAAAGATCAAAATGACAGAAGTATTCTTAAGTGCAAGTTCCAAAAATACTGAGTTTTGGGTTTTATTTTGTTTAGAACCATTTCATATTAGAAATAACATTTCTAGTAAAATAAGTATTATTTAGTGGGAAATTTATCTGGAGTTCACATATACCCATATCTTTCGACTAAGAACTACTTTTTGAAGCATATTTGGGGGAATAAGTTTGAAATTACAGATACAGGTTATTGTAAAGTTGTAACTATTGACAAACATCAGTTGTGTTTATTCATAGTTTTACCTTTTTTTTTTTTTTACTATTTTAATGTTGCGCTTAGGTTTAGCGAATTTTCCAGAACGTAGTGATTCACACACACACACTCACACACACACACACCCCGCACGTATGTGAGTATTAAGTCTAAACAGTGCTTTAGCACTCCAAGACACAGTGATTTTTATATTTCTGCTACTCTGATGTAAATTTTTAGTCTTCTCTTTGATTATCAAACTGCTACATAACACAGATTCTGTATGATTGATGTTCTACTGACCTAGAAATAATGCATGATACCCTCTTTCCACAGCGGTCTGCCGGCCACAGTGCAAACATGGTGAATGTATCGGACCCGACAAGTGCAAATGTCATCCCGGATATGCTGGAAAGACCTGCAGTCAAGGTAGGAAACCAGTCTGACACAGATTAACAATCAGAAGCCCCCTCTGTTTCTGCCGCATGTAAAAGTTTTAGGTTCTCAGGCCAAACCACTTTTCCATGGCTGTTTTTTTCAAAAATGTGTGAACTGCCATTTTCTGAAAGATAAAAATATAATGGTAAATCTTAAAATATATTTCATCAGATTTCATCCTCTTGTTCCTATTCACGGATTCTAATTAAAATGTGTTTTAAGGAAGAGAATCACAGCATCAGTCATGTTGAAGCCTTACATTCTGCTGGTCCTTGTTCTTCCACGAGCTTAGTTGGGAAGCCCAGGCAAATTGTGGGCCTCCTTAGACCCCAGTGAGATGGGACCCCTTCAGTACCCAGAGTCAGGTAGGAAGTCTGACTCGAAACTGAGGTCCCTTCAAACTCTGAGCCCTTTGATCTTTGAGATTAAATTCCCTTCAACTCTTACCAGTTTGCAAAGTTCCTCTGAGAAATAAAGATTTTGACAAACTTATTTTTAAGTTGCTTACAAAAGCAGACATTCATTTAGCACGTTGCCCCAGGTATTTTATATATATTATCTATTTTCATTATTACAATGTCAGGAGGTAGGTAGAGTGTTATTTATGATAATTAAGGGATAAATAATAACTTACTGTTATTTTTCATTGAAAGAGATATCAGAGATATTGTGTCTTGTCAAAGTTCACAGAATTAGTTGGTAAAAGACCTAGGATGTCCACTTAGAACTTTTATCCATATAATTCATATTTTCTCTGTCAATTTAGTTTTAGATGAGAAAACGTTATTGCAAATGTGATCTTCTGACTTGTGCTAACAAATCTGACAAGGCTTGTCTTTTTAATTAATTTCAACCCCAAATGTTCTATCATTAGGAGTAAAAAAACCCCAGAAATAAAGAAAAGCTGGGGTTAGATTTCCCCAGAAAGATACAAGGATAAAAGAGTCCATTTTTCACTTATTTCTTAAATTGAAGTAATCCTTTCTATCCTTTTTAGTGTTGAATGGAACAGTTACATGGGGCCTCACCGTCCCATAGATAACTTACTTCATCAGATATGGAGATGATATTGTTGAAATACTCCTGTTCTTCAGTATGTGATACTCCTTGATATGTCTCATGTAAACTCATGATTAATGGGCATAATTTCCACAACAGTCCAGAACACTGGTGTTTGAAAAAGTATAAGGAATTGTTCCTGAACTGTCAGTTGAAATCCATGCTGATGAAATGTGACATGTCCGATGTAGGAGAAACTGTTATTCTCAAGTATGTTCTGTATGATCTGTTAATTTGATTAACTGATTTTTTCCAGTGCTGCTTTTATAATATTTTTTAACTTGGAAGTTACCAAACATGCCTGGATAGCCTTTTTGAAGTAAATAGGGTTTTTGTTATCTCAGTTTACTCTTTTAAAAATCCATTTGACTTTCCTTCCCCAGTCTAAGTTTACAAGTAGTGACATGTCCGGTTGATTATTGAGGTATCGGTGTGCATCTGAGACTTCCAGCATGCTTCCCTTTTTAAAGTGGAGAACATAAACCATCAGAGGTTTCATTAATATGTCAGTACCATAAAACTTTGTTGTCTTGATGCCAGGAATTTATACAAAGAAGGTTATTATAAGAAGCCACTGTTGAGATTGCAGAGAAATCCATTTAAATTTATTTGCAGGAGCTACATCAACTTTAATATGCTTGAAAGACACTGAAACTATTATTGTAACAAGGATCTATCTCTGGGTATCTCCTGTTTTCAGAAAACCAGTTTATCATGTACTTTTTACTGTAATACATACCTGTTTCTCTAAAGAAAAATTGAAATATACTGAGTTTAAATCTTGCCTCTTAAAACTATATTCCTTAGGGGAAAGAGGATTTCATTAGTAGCAAAATGGGATTTTACACTGGCTAAAAATAGTGCTGACACTGAAAATGTAATTACAAGGCCAGTCTTGAATATAAAACTACAGCTTACAGTAAACCTATGTGTTTTGATCATCCCTCTCCTTGTCTTCCTTAACAGAAAAGCAACGTGGCAAGTTCCCGATGGCATGGTTTATGCTCTTTGAGACCCTTTATGGTCTCTGATTTCTGGGTCCCTGAAAACTATTATTAAAATGACTTGCACATGCTAAGTGCACATTAAGTATTTGCTCAGTGAATGATAGTTTTATGTAATGGTTCTTGGTCCTGAACACCCTACTTGTAAGGGTTCCATGGAGTTGTCCAGCCAGCACCTTAGGCAGCCTCTGAATCTGTGGACCAAGAGCCCTGGTCAGGGTGAGAGGCAGCTGTGAAGGACCTGGGTGAGTGGGACAATTGTCGAGAGACACTAAGAAGTGTGAATAGAGCAAATTGTCTATATTGGTTACACAACAAATCAATGTAGACTGTTTTTTTATCTGGACCATACATCTTAAGAAACTGGCAAACATGCCTCAAAAATATAGGCAAACAGCCTTCTTTTTTCTTGAGAGAAATGTTAAGAGGTATATTTCAAATGATTTCACAGAACTGAAAATTAGCTTCTGATTAAAAGTAGGTTTCTATATGCTGGCTAATTGAACATAATAATAAAAATAAAAATAAAAGAGCAAAAAAAAGAAGTTTCTGTGTAAGGCAAGTATTTGCTAAAAAAATTTGTTGCAAGTGGTGTACTATAAGAAATAATCTCCTGGAAACTTGATTGGTGGAGTGAACAGCTTGTATAAATGGCCAGCATTTAACCAGAGCTTCCGGGGTCAGCTAGAAGAGCAGGGTGAGCCCATGTGGGAACTGGCTTAATTTTACAGCCTTGTCGCAAGATTAGCGTGAATCTGCTGTTGGTGGCTTGCTTTTCCCTCGGAGTCATTTCTGGATTTGCCGTAGCTAGATCACATATAAAATCATGGGCTTGGACTGATCATTAGCATATTCTATACAGCACATGGGGCCTTTCACAATAATGAAATTCTAACCCAGACTCTGGCAAGATTTGCCTTTTTTTCCCCACCTGATTTCTCTGGGAATTTTATTCATGCAGAGTCTCCTCTCTGAGTCTCTGTACCCATACGAATTCTCTTTCCCTTCAGCCAAAAAGGGATACTGTTATAGATAATAACCTTTTTATAACTTTCCCAGTAGGGAATGATTTTTATCGTGTAATATGTCCTGTCGTTGCATATTTTCAGAAATGAAAGACATAGGTTTTTGAATGCGTGATGTGCTTTATAATGATTTCAGAAGAAACAATTTATAAATATCAATTCCTAATGTTTTGACAAAGTTTACGTTTCACGTTGAATTCCTCACCCCAAGAAAAGAACCAGTAGCTTGTAGCCCAGAACTGTACAGTAAACTTTGGTGGCCTAGGTAAATCCGAAAGTTGATTGCCTTTCTTAACCCTAATATTAAGGTAATTTCTGACAGCCTTACTTTTTGAAAGATGGGTGATTTCAACCCAGAAACCAATGTTCATTTAATTTGAAAGTTTTAACTGGCTGTTAATACTATGAAAGTCTTAAAACAGGAGGTGATTGCCTTTTTGACTCTACTTTTGAGTCTTATCCATCTTATACTAAGTTAACTCAAAGCTTATTGTATATGCCTACTAAATGTGACCTAAATATAACATAAGTTCTTACATTTGAATGAAAACATTGATGAACTACCATGCTATTTATTTAAATAAGCTCTTTTGCAAATCATAAAGTTGTGCTTAATTGGGGTATTTTAAACTATTGGACAACATAATAATAGAGGAAGAAGTCTTAAGTTGGACATTAAAGACCTCAGCGTCACTAAACAGAGCAGGTTGATTGTAATCAATATTTGTATAATCTGCTTTTTGAGTTTTCTCTCCTTGTTGATGACTAAAATAATGCTTTAAAAAATGACCATCTCTTCTTTGGTGGTTTCTGTAAAGAGTGGTGTGAGAATGATGAATGTGTGTGTGCATGTGTGTAAAATGTACATGTGTTTTGGGGAGGCAAAATGGCAGTGAGAAATTTTAAGGAAAATAGAAATTCAAATTTTAAAAAGAGAAACTGGACGAACTAGAAACCCATTTTTAAAAAGTATGTAAAGCATTCTTTTTGAACTCTACCAACTTTATGTAATTGTTTAATATATACTTACAAAGATTTTTAGGGCTAAAAATGACATCAGTTCAAAGTTGACTCTTATTACCTTCTTCCTGGTGTGAAGATGAACACTTCTACCCAACTCCTCTTGACCAAGGCAGTGAACAGCCTCTTTTCCAACCCCTGGATCATCAAGCCACAAGTTTACCTTCAAGGGGTGAGCGTGCATTATCTCAGGTGGGCTGCACTCCCACCCGCACAGCTTCCTGCAGTTTTGTCACTTCTTGCAAATGTTCTGAAGACTAGTCCTGGAGTGCCCAGCCTTCAGCATCCTGAGCATGTAAAGCAAGCGGCGGAATACCTGCTGCTGATTATCTGTGCTCTAAAAAGCCTGGAGCCTCCACTGTCCTATCACTGCATCAAATGTTGCTTCTCTCTTCTTTTTCTGGGTTTCAGGTTTTCTAAAAAGCAGGTGGCAAAATAACCTTTATTTTCATAGGTGAAGTCAGGCATTCCAAAGCAATGGAGATTGGGTGATGAAGTCCTCTTCCCCACCACCGTATTTGGAGTGTAGCGTTTTAGGTTATCTGGAAATCAAACCATACATTAAATTCCTTCTTTTGGTGTGCATTTTGTGACATTAGAAAGCCTAAGTTCTGGTTCCGAATAGCCTTTAAGTGGCTATGTGATTATGAGCAAGTCATGTAATGTGTCTGAGTCCTAACAAACCAACTGGTAACAGGGGGAGAGTAATTCCTGCCCTCTTCATCTGCAGGGCTGGTGTGGGAACAGGAACACCAGAAATACCAATGTTTTCATTGTCATGGAAAGTTCTGTACAAAAGTTAGGTGGCAGCATGATTTTGCGGTTTTTGTTCTAAAAAAGACTGTATCCTTCATCCGCTCATAGATTTAGGAACTTAGAATGACTGAATTAAAATAGTTTAAATTATTAATTATTGTCTCTCTGCTGTTGGGGAACATAACGCACTTGTGTATCTTCTGCATAAAGAATTAGGGCAATAGGATTAATTTCAACAGTGATAATTTAAAGAATAAAATTTATGGCAGTTGACATACTGACCTCTGTTTGCCTGTGACCTCCGCATTAGTCCTGTAAAATGTAAAAGGTTAAATTTCTGAGACACTGCCCAGTTTAAGGGTCAAAGAAGAAAAGAAGTCCAAATGCATTAAATGAATGAAAGATTATTTTCCTTAAAAATCCATTGGGTTATCTTATTCAATGCATCTATTCTAGATTTTTCAAGCTACTTTTCAGTGTCTGCATGCTAATAAAATTTCTGATTCTTTTTTTCCTAAAATGTAATTATAATGCTGTGCAGCTTGCATTTTTGTTCTGGACTAGCTCTCTTCTTACCACCCCCACCCCCAACCCTCCATCCCACCTCCCCAAGCTCCTGAATCCATCAACTTGCTTAAATATACTCCTCACTGTAACAAATGTTAAGAATATATACTTCGTAATTAAAGCATTTGAAATGTAAGTGGTTTAATTGTAAAGTGATGTCTTTTGATGTGATAAGATAGGCACATGGCAGAATTCATTATTTTTTATTACAGATTTTCCTTGTAATTTATGTTATAAACTTCTAGAGAAAGAGCAAGATTAAAGTGAATTTAAGTAAATACACTAAGGTTTTCTTCCCTAGATTCTTTTTATCAGCTTTTAAGATTGATTTGAGAAAGTGTGATCAAGGAGCTTGTTCTTTATATTGTTCTGTTTATTATTATAGGAGAATTTACTATAAAATGGAAGTGTTTTTGAACTTCAGACTTGATAGTAACACAAGCATTACTAGGTCAGTAGTCTATTAGATTTTGGAAGCAGTACATATTAACTCAATTTTATAAGGCATTAGGTCAATAAGAAAATAAAGTTATGATAATAATAGACTAGAAGCCCTGAAGAAAATTGACAAAAAGAAGTTTATCACCAGGACACCAGATGCTTTTAATCTTTTGAAGCTCCCTGCTTTAGCAGAAGTCTGATATTTGGTAAATATTGATAACATGGATTATTGTGGAATTCTATTTCATAATTTCTGCAGTGGTTTTTGTAAGGGTCAGTGTGGAGTTTTTAGGACACGCATGCCTGTAGCAGATGGGCAGTGATGGTAATCCCCGGAGACCTCAACACCAGCCAGCTGTCCGGGAATATCAGCCACCCCGTCACCAGCTGTTAGAGTATGGCTTTCTTAAATGGCTGTCAATGTCTTTGGATATTCATTTGTCAAATTAATAATAGTAATATAGCCAACAAATGTCTCTACATTTACCCACCGAAGGTTGCATGTTTATTTCTTCTTCCATAATATTTCATAGAGTAATTCCCAGGTGGGGAGTTGTTTTTATTTGTTTGTTTTTGAATTACGACATTGTTTTTCACTTCCTTTCAGTTTCATGATTCTTAACCCCAAAGTGTTTTTTCTCATGGGAAGGAAAGAATAAATCTGGACTGAAGACCACCAGCAGCCCCAGTCTGGATCATGAAAACTCTTCTCCTAGCAATCTTGAGGGGTTCTTTATTGGTCAAACTAGAGCTGCCTCAGCTTGGCTTCAGCTTTAGGTTCATGGACAGGGTGAATAAAGAAATTTCTATCAGCCTAAGTATCCCTTACATATGAACTGCCTTAGAGCTATAAACCTCTGACCAGTTTCTGTCACGAACCCACAAACACCTCTGTGGCTCTTGAAAAATAAGCCTAGCCTAAGGTTTCTTAATTGACACATTTTTCTATCCATCAATATCCTTCCCTTGAGATACAAAATTTAGTCTTACTCTATGGCTTTGTGGTACTGTTCTGTTTTATATTTGCTTAGTGCAAAAAATATTAAAAACAAAACCTTTTTCTAATAATGTGCTCAGATTTAAATACCATTTAATATCAATCAGGGACTTGTCAAAGCCAGGTGTGTATCTGCAGGGATCTATGAATGTATTAGGAATGATAATTAACTTCTCTTAGAACATGAGAAAAGATTCCCTGACTCTAATTTTCAGTAAATACTGAAATAACAGGGTAGAAAAATATGAGAGGTAGAGTGAATTTCTTTCTTTCTTCCTTGATTTAAAATTTTTACTTCATTTAACAGAGGGAGAAGTCAAATTTGTGTTGATACTGTAATCTGCAAAGCCCTTTCTTTGAGAAAATTTTTTAAAAATGTATTTTAAATTTTGAATGCCCATGACTGGCCATAGACAAAAAAGTAGAAAATTGAAAAAAGCAAAGGAGATGATGAAGATACCTAGTTTACTTAGTTAACCTTCCTAGGCTTCGCCCAGCTGGGGACCTGCTCACTGTTGTGTTAAGGTTAGAAAAAAGACCCGAGTTGGAAGGTCAGTAAAATATGAAAACATTTATAAACGTAATAATTATTAGGTGGTTTTAAAACAGTGTAATTTGGTGGTTTAATTAAGTGAAATATGTAGATTTCCAATAAGTGAGCAGGTCAGATTTAAATTTGATTAGATGAAAACACCTTTGCCACTAGATATATCTACATATCTGATTTGGTGACATGGATTAATAAATAATATATCTAATCAGGTGCTTACGCTGGCAGTTCCAGACAAAATAAACATGTAGTCATATTTCTTTTTAATGAAGTCTATATTTTGGGCATTACTCTTTTAGTGTTTGCCATTATGAGTTTTATGTTCGCTTGAAGCAGTATTCAACTTGGGTTAGAAAATTCTTATGTGGATTTAATTAGTTTATGTTGATATTTAAACCAACAAACCCAAAATACATAATAATAGTCCATTATGTGTCATCCCTTAGTATTTCCATATGCCTTTCTTAACTGCCAAATGAATGAAAATATGTTGGAGGGTAGGTTTTGGGGTGGTTTATTTTGTGACTTAAATACATCAGTAAAGCAGGAAACTGAAATTTCTTCTTTAATCTGAGATCAGTATAGAATCTGTAAGATTGAATAAGACAAACCATAATAGTGATCGCTCTAGTTCATGTAGCTCTTACCCTCTGAAAATAGAGCTTTCCTTTGGAAAGGTCAGAGCAGTCGATGTTTTAAAATACTTCCTCTAAGGTAGGCTCACAGAGTATCTTTTTAAAACAGAGGCAGGAGGAAATTGAAAGAGAAAGATCCCATAATCAGGAGTGAAGCTAGTAGTAAACTCAGCTATTTGGAGGATATTGGAGTCAGTCAGGTAGATAGCAGGGCACCTCTAGCCATGAGGAAGATAGTAGGGATGATAAGGTAGGCACATGTCTGTGAGGAGGATTTTTCCAGCTGTCCTTTGTGGACAGAGACCACAGATACTATGTAATCTAAGCTCCAAAAATTCACACAACCCTCTCATCGTTATGAAGCATTTGGTCTTCACACCCCTCGTGTAACCAGCATAGAAATTCAGATGGCATAAACAGGCTCTCTCTCTTATGTTAGTGACTGGTTGCTACAGCTTGTCCTGCTTTTCTTGTTCATTCTTCCATATAGAGAGGTATTTTGATTGGTTTTACCTGAGTGCTGGGGCCTTCTCACTGTTCTGCATTGACCCCCGTTCTTTTCAGATCTAAATGAGTGTGGCCTGAAGCCGCGGCCTTGCAAGCACAGGTGCATGAACACTCACGGCAGCTACAAGTGCTACTGTCTCAGCGGACACATGCTCCTGCCAGATGGGTCCTGCTCAAGTACGTCCAGAACCTTAGCTGTTTTATAAGTGCTCTGATAGGGTGTATACTGAAATAGCCTCCCAGGCCCTCCTAACCAGGATGTGAGCATGTATTTATGTGTGTGCCTCTGGAATGGAAAATCAAAATAAAAGTTGCCCATTTGACACGTCTAGCATTATTTTACCACGGGCGCCAGCATTAAATGGATTTGGAAGTGGTATTTAAGAATCGTAAACCTAAATGTATTTTCTAGTGTTTTTCCCGACACGCTTTTGCCTGTCTTCTATCTGGGCAAAGAACTGTTCCAGCTAGAAGAAGAACCTTAGTGCCTATGTGAGGATTGTGTTGCTGTTCACAAGCATGGACACTAAACTGTTAGCTGGTAAAGAATCCATCAAGTCTGTTGACTGAGCGTAAACCATTCATAAGTACCTTCTCACTTTACTTTTACAGTTCTTTCTAATAGTCTAAAGAGTAAGATAACACTTTTCTAAAAAAAAAAAAAATCTACATCAAACGATTCCAATAACATTAGATTTCATGTGTCTTTGTGAGAAAGAAATGGATCATGTTTTTCTACTATCATTTGGATGTGTTTATAAGGACAATCCCCTGAAATTTTCTGTGGGCTGAATGTTGAATTGAGTTTGTGTTTCTATGATCTCTGACAATTGCAGACTTGATTGTTATTTTTACTGAGTTATCTGTTAAGTTAGTTATCAATTAGTTAATTATCAGTTATCTCTAACTGGGTTGTATTAATAAGTTTCAGTTAATCTTATTTAGCATTGCATATTTAACATGGAACCTTTAGAATTAGGTGAATTCATGTTTAAGACCATGTGGTAGTGATGTTAGAATCCTCTAACATTGTACGACCCAGTAGGAAATCTACTACTGTCCCTAGAAAAATTTAGTGGGAGATTGAGAAAATTAATTGGATGTTTTAGTGAAGATCAGCATTTAGCATGAATAATCTAGAAAATTACCTCAATCATCCACTTTCTTCGGCCACTGGAAAAATTTCCAGATAATCTATGTGAGACAGATTTGTCTTTTCATTTTTTAAATGCATTAAAGATCTTCTTCAGATGAGGAATAACGACTATTGGATAACTGAGGGCTTTTTGTCTTCATTGTTGATTCAGTGTCAAGTAAAAAAAAACAACAAAACAAAACGTTATTTCGGTTACAGAATTTGTCCTCTGCCTCTCTGAGTCAGCCAGTCACACTCTTTCCAGGTGCCCTGACGTGTTCCATGGCCAACTGTCAGTATGGCTGTGATGTTGTCAAAGGACAGATACGGTGCCAGTGCCCCTCTCCTGGCCTACAGCTGGCTCCTGATGGGAGGACCTGTGTGGGTGAGTTGTAAAATCAAGCATCTCTGTCAGAAGCCCCTGCAGGATAAAAGGAGAAAGTGAAAGGTGATGGCAGTATGGGAAAGAGGCAGTTGCCTACATCAGGCAGTTGGCTGTCCTTACAAGATAGCACATACCTCAAGGGACCTCTCTCTGTGAATAGATAATGGAAATCTTGTTTCACTAAAAATGAGGGACAGGAGGAAGTTTCAGGCAGAGGAAACAATATGTGCAAAGGCTCTGAAGTTTAAAAGAGCACAGTATTCAGGGAAAGCAGAAGAGCTCAGTATTTCTAGAATGTTAAGAAGCAATGAGTGATGAAGCTGAATAGGTAGGCAGGGTTAGATTGTGCATGCTGCACTAAAGAGTTAGATTTGTTTTCCTGTAACTTAGGAAGACAGTATAGGTTTGTGGTTAAATCTGGGCTTTGATTTCAAACCTAGTGCTGCCATGTGCTTGATATGTAACCTTAAGCAAGATTCTTCCTTTCTTTGAGCTTGAGTCTCTTCATCTTTTAAAATGGAAGTGATGCGGGACGCCTGGGTGGCTTAGTTGGTTAAGTTTCTGCCTTCCGCTCAGGTCATGATCCCAGGCTCCTGGGATCGAGCCCCACATAGGACTCCCGCTGAGAATGCTTCTCCCTCTCCCTCTGCTGCTCTGCCTGCTTGTGCTCTCTCGCTTTCTCTGTCAAATAAATAAATAAAATCTTTTTTAAAAAATGGGAGTAATACCACCTAGAACCATTGTAAGGATTGAATGGGATTATGTATGCAAAGAGCTGAGCAGAGTACCTAGCATGTAGTACCTACTCAAGGACTAGAGGTAGTCAGTGATTCAAGAGAGACTGATTTAGTACTTTCTATATTTCAGGCACTGTGCCAACTGCTAGGATATATAGTAGTGGACAAAGCAGATGCGATTTTGATCCTCACAAAGCTGATACTCTAATGGGGAGGACGGAAAAGAAACAAATATCCAAGAAAATTACAAACAATACTAAATGTTAATATGAGGTACTAAGAGGAAAACACAGAGGGTTTATTTTAGAAAGTAATGGTCAAGGAAAACCCTTCAGTAAGACCTGGACCACTGGCCGTGTGAAATATCACCAAGCAGGTGGAAACGGGGGAGGCACCTCAGTGAGAGAGGGCAGGGGCTGGCCAGTGTGAGGTTTCGAAAGAAAGCAGGCCATGTGGCTTCTGTGCAGACTGAGTATGAGGGGCGGGGGCTTGACACATAACCGGGGAGGTACGTAAGGACTACATAGTTAGGGCAGGGCATTCATGGACATCGTGAGGAATGAGGATTTAACTTGAAAAGCAAGCAGAACAGTTGAGTTTTAATATTCCAATCTTAGGTTGCAGTAAAGCATTTGACAGTTGAGTGGGAATGCTCTGAAGGGGTAAGATTGGCGGGGAAGAGACCGGTTCGGAGGTTCTTGTCACAGTCTAACCTGGAAGATGGTAGCTCGGGTAGTGGCAGTGGGTGAGGAGAAGACTGGGCCTGATGATTTCGCGTTATGGGAAATAGGGTTGTTAAGGATGCCTCATGTTTCCATTCGGAGCAACTAGTGGATACAGGTGCCGTCTGTGCAGAGAGAGGGCGCAGGAACAGGATGGCTCTGGTTAGGAGGATGCGGTCAAATGTGGAGATGTGGAATTTATGTAGCCTGTTGGGGCAACCAGCTGGATAGCATTCATGATGAGCCGCCCGATGCCGGGCAGCCGTTTGCCGACGTTTATTTTAAAATCCATTCCCTCTGAACATGATGCTGCTCTTTCTAAGACGCAACTGATTTATGTTTCTAGATGTCGATGAATGTGCTACTGGAAGCGCCTCCTGCCCTCGATTTAGGCAGTGTGTCAACACTTTTGGGAGTTACATCTGCAAGTGTCAGAAAGGCTTCGACCTCATGTACATTGGAGGCAAATACCAATGTCACGGTAATGAGCCTCAACTATCACTTTGTGTTGCTTCTTCATGGGACGCAGGAAGCTCTCTTACCTGTGGTGGTGACTGGGAAATCAGCGGCAGGGGACGGTGCTGGCATTACATTAAACAGAAGCCCCGTGCAACCATTTGGTGGTTCTGGATGCACGGGTACTTTGTTTTACGTGGACCTTCCAAAAAATATTTTTTGTTTTGTTTTGAAACTCTATATGTTTTTGATGTCTTCATACTTCTCTCCCAAATAAACTTTTTCTTTTCCTACTTCCCGATGCAGATATAGATGAATGCTCCCTTGGTCAGTATCATTGCAGCCGCTTTGCTCGATGTTACAACGTACACGGGTCCTACAAGTGTAAATGTAAAGATGGATACGAGGGTGATGGACTGAATTGTGTGTGTGAGTAATGCTTATCTCCCGGCTCTGAATTCTAGCAGGAAATAACAGGGTTACATGAAGGGCATTACTGGGAAAGATGAAGAACAGGATTAATTATCCAAAAAGTAGACTTTTTATATAGCTAATTATGTTAGTCTATATTTTCTGCAAACAGGCAAATCACTTGCTCAGGTATTTTAAAAAAGTTAAAGACTCAGTAATGCATTCTAATCTTAAAAGCATTCAATTCCTTTGCTGAAATGTCTCAATAGCTTCCCTTTGGCTGGCAAGAAATGATGGAGCTCTCCCTGAGAATTTGATTTTGTTATAATCAGAAGTAAATGTTTGTCATTAGCATTACATTATGACAGACGGAAAATCTGAATATATATTTTTTGTTCCTCTGTTTTATGTCTTCTAATTCTACTATTAAAAAATCATTCCGATATTTATTTTCTCTAAATTTAGGACAGTTTTGCTTTTTAAATCCTTACAAGCTCTGTTCGGCATATGGCTATGTTAGTAGATAAACATTAAAAAAATAACCTCCAAGATGAAAGTTTTACAAATTAAAGGCCATAATTTAGCATACATTTCATATGACAGTAGATCATTTTTAAAGCTTTGGAGTAAAATATTTACTGAAAATCATGAGCCTTAAAATCATGGGAGTTAAAGGATTTTTGAAGGGTCATGTAGTCATATTCCAGGCCTGGAGTATACTGTTCTAGGAAGATTAAATATGAATTCCTTTTGGTGACGATAATCACTGAAAAAGATTCCACAGATGATCACAGTGACCTCGGAAGTTTTTTTAAGCAGTTGTATAAATAGTAAGGGGGAATGCAAACAAACTTCAAAAATATACAGAACATTCAGGGTGCCTGGGTGGCACAGTCGGTTAAGTGTCCAACTCTTGGTTTCCATTCAGGTCATGATCTCGGGGTCGTGAGATCGAGCCCAGTGTCTGGCTCCACACTTAGCGCAGAGTTTGCTTGGGATTCTCTCTCCCTCTCCCTTTGCCCCTCCCGCTCGTGCTCTCTTATTCTCTCAAATAAATAAAATCTTAAAAAAATATATGGAATACTTAACGTATTTTGCATGAGTTGAATTTACATACAGGATGGAAGAGAAAAGTATTAGTCTTTAGATTATTCAAAACATGATTTTATAGTGTATGTGTGCCCTAGGGACACTTAACATAGATTCTGAACAAACATTTCTCATATTTTAAAAAACTTAAAATGTTTCTGCATTTTAAAAATCTCAAGGATTGTTGTTTATTTCCATTTTACAAATACTTGAAATTCTTTGTGTTGTAAATAATACATATCCATTACAGAAATACCAGTATAATTTTTGCATGTATCTACAGGATGAATATGTATGTGTATGAATATATATCTATATATCATATACATACCCACACATAGTTGTTATTTGGAAAACAGCATGGCTTACAGTAGGGGAATATTCTAAATGTGAAAAGTAAGCCTAGTTATCATGAGATATTCTAATGTGTTTTCACAATTTGATTCCACAACCGAACTTTTAGAGAGACACACTAATTTAAATCTTTTGACTCTTTCAGATATTCCAAAAGTCATGATTGAACCTTCAGGTCCAATTCATGTACCAAAGGGAAATGGTACCATTTCAAAGGGTGATGGAGGACACAGTAACTGGATTCCTGATGTTGGAAGTACTAGGTGGCCTCTGAAGACACCATATATTCCTCCTGTTATTACGAACAGGGCCACTTCTAAGCCAACAACAAGACCTGCACCAAGGCCAACGGCAGAGCTGACCCCACCCCCATTCACAGAACTCGGAACATCTCCACCCACAACAAGCCCAGAAAGCCCAAGCACCAGACTGACCCCTGCAACACCCATTGCCACTACCTCTCCAAGATGGATTACAGTTGACAACAGGATACAGACGGATCCTCAGAAACCCAGAGGAGACGTGTTCAGTAAGTCATAGAAATGTTAGCACATATTTTGGAGTTTTTTTTCTAGTTGTGTTGAGATATAATTGACATACAGCACCATATAAGTTTAGGGAGTAGAGCATAATGATTTCACTTACATATATCATGAAGTACTGACCACAATAAGTTTAGTTAACATCCATCATCTCATATAGGTACAAAAGAAACAGGAACAAAATTTTTCTGTGATGAGAAGTCTTTGGATCTACTCTCATAACAACTTTCATATAAGTCCTACAGTAGTGTCAACTGTAGTCATAACATTGGACATTATATCCCTAGTACATATTGATCTTATAACTGGAGTTTTGTACCTTTTGACTACTTTCCTCCTGTTCTCCCCCCACCCCCACCCACCACTGTTGGTAATCAAAAATCTGACCATTTTCTGTAAGTTGTTTTTTTTTAAGATTTTACATATAATATGTGAGATCATACAGTATTTGTCTTTCTCTGTCTGACTTATTTCACTTAGCATAATGCCTCAGGTGTATCCAGACTATCTCAGATGGCAGTATTTTCTCATTTATTTAAAGGCTGAATTGTGTATATATCCCATTGTATATTCATACCACACCTTCTTTATCCACTCACCCATTGATGGACACTTAAGGTTGTTTCCATGTCATGGCTATTGTAAATAATGCTGTAGTGACCATGGGAGTGGCGATATCTCTTTGACATAATATTTTCATTTTCTTTGGATAAATATCCAGAAGTGGAATTGCTGGATCATGTGGCAGTTCTAGTTTTAACTTTTTGAGGAACCTCTATACTGTTTTCCATGGTGGCTGCACTAATTTACGTTCCTACTGACCGTAAACGAGGGTTCTCTTTTCTCCACCTCCTTGCCAGCATTTGTTATCTCTTGTCTTTTTGATGATGGCCATTCTAACAGGCACAAAGTGGTATCTCATTGTGGCTTTATTTCCCTCACAATTAGTGATGTTGAGCCTCTCTTCATGTGTCTGTTGCCCATCTGTGTGTCCTCTTTGGAAAGCTGTATATTCAGGTCCTCTGCCCATTTTTAATCAGATTGGTTGGGGTTTTTTGCTATTGAGTTGTATGAGTTCCCTGTGTATTTTAGATATTAGCCCCATATCAGATGTATTGTTTTCAAATATTTTTCTCCATTCCATAGGTTGTCTTTTCATTTTGTTGATGGTTTCTTTTGCCATGCAGAAGCTTTTTTGTTTGTTGGAGTCCCACTTGTTTTTTTTTTCTTTTTTATTTTATTGCTTATGCTTTAGGTGTCATATCCAAAAATTCATTGCCAAGTCCCATGTCAAGGATTTTTTTCCTATATTTTCTTCTAGGAGTTTCATGGTTTCAGGTCTTATGGTCAAGTCTTTAATCAATTTTGAGTTAATATGTTTATGTTATATAAGATAAGGGTCTACTTTCATTCTTTTGCATGTGAATATCCAATTTTCCCAGAACCATTTATTGAAAAGACTGTCTTTTTGCCATTGAGTATTCTTGGCTCCCATGTCAAATATGCTTGGGTTTACTCCTGCACTATTGATTTTGTTCCATTGGTCTGTGCATCTGTTTTGATGCAAATACCATACTGTTTTGATGACTATAGCTTTATAGTATAGCTTGAAATCAGGAAGCATGATGCTTCTTGCTTTGTTCTTCTTTCTCAGGATTGCTTGGGCTACTCAGGGTCTTTTGTGTTGGCACGTTTTTAATAAGCTCTTTACAGTGGCATTTCCATCATTGGCCATGCCTTGAATAAGAATGAAACATAAAAAGAATTAGCTGTACAAAGTATAAGTCATATGTCTTTATTGTTAAATATTATAAAGAACTGTATAAAAGGCAGTCAACTGGGCAAATTACAATGTGTGTAGAAATGGAAGGAATATCACAAAGTCCTATGGTAGATCTCATTTCCTATCCAGTATGGGAATTCTCCTAACATACTTAGATTTAGTCAAAAACTCTCAGAGATGGGAAACCTAACTATATCACATCCCATTTAACTTTTAATCTAATTTAACTAAATTTAATCAGTAAACAATTTTGAGTGTGTTTTAGAATTCCAGGCCCTGTATTAGGCACTGGATTTACAAAGATAAAACAGATAAGGGGGCGCCTGGGTGGCTCAGTTGGTTAAGTGACTGCCTTCGGCTCAGGTCATGATCCTGGAGTCCCGGGATCGAGTCCCGCATCGGGCTCCCTGCTTAGCGGGGAGTCTGCTTCTCCCTCTGACCCTCCTCCCTCTCATGCTCTCTGTCTCTCATTCTCTCTCAAATAAATAAATAAATAAATCTTTAAAAAAAAAAAAAAAAAAACAGATAAGGTATAATCTAGTGGGAAAGATAGTTGCCCAGAAGATAACTGGGATACTATGTTAATGAAAGAAATTAGAGCACCTAATCAGTTCTCTGGGCAGGAAGTATTGGGGTGGGCGGGGGCAAAGAGCTTGAGGAAAGACAGGTACTATAGTTCATGGGAACAGCACAGCAAAGGCACAGAGGTAGGAAGCAGGCTCACATAAGCAGTAACCTGCCGGTAAACCTGTCCCTTATGTTTGCTGTGCCCTGGTGGTTGGATCTAGAAGACTGGAGCTGGATCAGATCAGAGACCCCAGATTTTCAGTGGGTGAGTGGGTAAAGGATGGTATCACCCATAGAGATAGAGGCTAGAGGTAAAGCAGCAAGTTTTGAAGGAGGAAGAGGTTGTTCCCTTGCTAGCCGACCAAGATGTGTAATTTTACAACTTGCAAATGCTCCCTGTATTTATGTCATGTGTCACCATGCTGACTGTTAGGCCCTTTGCATTCACTCCTCCTGTCTCCTCTTCTTTTCCCACTGCTCCCTGACAGAACCAAACTTTGCCTCTTTATATTGAATACTTGTGCAAATTTTTTTTTAACAGGCGAAAAGAACACTGACATTTGTGAATTTTTAAGAGAAGAAGATTCTTTTTGCTTGTATGTGACTCTCAAATTTCTCTTCTAGGTCCTTGTCCATTTGAAGAGAGATTGAAATTCTCTAATTCTGATATAGTTGTAACTGTGTATGTTTTAGGCAATAAAAATAATTTTTAGAGGAATCCGATAGTAGATCCAGTAATATGTTTTACATTCACATATGTTTTATTTGAAAATGTTTTTTTTTAAAGATTTTATTTATTTGACAGAGCAAGAGAGCACAAGCAGGGGGAGTGGGACAGGGAGAAGCAGGCTCCCCACTGAGCAGGGAGCTCAATGTGGGGCTGGATCGCAGGACCCTGGGATCATGACCTGAGCCCAAGGCAGACACTTAACCAACTGAACCACCCAGGTGCCCCGAAAATGATTTTTTTTAAATCTTTCTCCTCTTTGCCTCCCTTCCTTTCCTTTGTTCTCTCTCAGCAGTGTCTCTTTCTTTCTCCTCTGCTTTGTTTTGTTTTCATCTCTTTGTGATCATATAGTGGGATGTTTATTCATGGCTGCTTAAGTAAGGATAGTACTTATGTTATTCTGTTGCCTTAAGGTAGGGTCATAAAAATTTGGCAACTTAATATAAAAACACACTGTAACATTGATATGAACAACATTGATATGAACATCTTTCTGAGTCTTCTAATATTTTCTCATTTTAAAAAGTATGTCTGGGCGCCTGGGTGGCTCAGTCGTTAAGCGTCTGCCTTCGGCTCGGGTCATGATCCCTGGGTCCTGGGATCAAGCCCCGCATCGGGCTCCCTGCTCCGCGGGAAGCCTGCTTCTCCCTCTCCCACTCCCCCGGCTTGTGTTCCCTCTCTCACTGTCTCTCTCTCTGTCAAATAAATAAATTTAAAAAATCTTTAAAAAAAAAAAAAAAAGTATGTCTTTCTTGGGACGCCTGGGTGGTGCAGTTGGTTAAGCGTCCAACTCCTGATTTTGGCTCAGGTCATGATCTCAAGATCGTGAGATGGAGCCCCAGGTCAGGCTCCATGCTGGGCGTGGAGTCTGCTTGGGATTCTCTCTCCCTGTCCCTGTGCCCCTCCCCACTCACTGGTGTTCTCTCTCTCTCTCTTAAAAAAAAAAAAAAATATATATATATATATATATATATATATATATGTCTTTCCATTATTCCTCTCTATATCAACACACATATGAATTAAAAGTATAACATTAAAGTTCACCAACAGAATTTAGCAGGACAAGATTGGGGAAACATGGAGTTCCAGCAGTGTTTGAGAGCACTCACTCTGAGAGAGTGTGATCTTAAAGACATGCCCTGGGAAAGAATTCCCTTGATCAGATGCCAAGGTGGCCACATGCCACAGACGGCATTGCTGCCTCTGGACACTACCCGCCCCAAATCCGATTCCACTCTTGTTCATCTTCAGCTATAGCGCTGCTTAACGTTAGCATGGATGAGGGCATTTTAGACACTTCTTAATTTACTGTCTTGTGATTATAGCCATTTTCTGAGTAAGGGAGGAGTTCTAAGTTTTTAATTCAAGACAAACAGCTAGTGTTTATTCATTGTGAAAGCAGAAAGGAACCTTAGCAATATTTTAGTTCAACACTCTCTCTTCATTGATATTTTCTTCGCTTCTGGCAAAATAATGTCTTAAGCCATCCTTTTTCTACATGGGTCTGAGAATAGAATTAACTCTCCCCATTTCATAAATGTCCAGGTGATGTTAATGACAGCCGCTGCCGGGCAGTCTCCAAACAGCCCTATACTCTAGTTGTATTTTTCTTTACATTGAAAGATGTATATTTGTTTAATGGAAGAGGTGGTGAAACAGAGCTTTTCTTTATAATGTGTGTGTATGTGCGTAGTTATGTATTGTTCCCCTGAGGAAGGACTAAAGATATTTTAGGAAATCAAGAAAATCAAGGAAAAGGAAATCAAGGAAAAAATTATAACACAGATACATCTCTAACCCAGACTTCTCCCCAAACTTTTCTTGGGTATCCATCTGCCTGTTGAACCTTTCCAGTTAGATGGAAATACATGTGTCAGACTCCGCATGTCTAATTGTTTCTGATTATCAGCCCAAACATTCTACCCACAGCCTTTCCCACCCCAGGAGATGTCACCTCCGTCCTACCAGTTGCTGAGGCCAAAGAAAGATCTTGGGGTCCTCTTAAACTACTCTTTTTATACCCACATTCAATCTGTGTGGAAATGCTGTTAGCCTTACCTTCAAATTCTGCCTCAAGTGGGAGTGCCTCTCACCTTCTCCAGTGCTTGCCTCCCTGACCCCAGCCCTTCTTCCCGGGGAGGACAGGTCCAAATTCCTTTATCCAGATGAGTTGTGGGATAGAGAATTTTTCAGAGTTTTGAAAAGTAATTAGATACATGTGTATACTGAAACAGATTAATGTTGCTACAGTGAAACATAGGAATATTTATGCTAATTTGGCTCCCAAAGAGTTTGGTTGAGTTACAGAAATAGCTTTTGGATTTCAGCCTTATGAGGAACAACGGACCGGTGCCGCAGGAGCCTTTGACAGGTCTCCCTGCTTCCCCCGTGGTCCCCTCTCCACCCAGCAACTAGAGGGATCTTTTAGAACAGAAATGAGACGTCAATGTTCAGAGCTGTGCACCAGCACGTGCTTGGCTCCAGGTGAATGCAAGCCCGCCCGGTGTCTCACAGAGTGCTACAGGATCTTGTCTCCTCACACTCTGCCCTCCTTGA
Source organism: Phoca vitulina (assembly GCF_004348235.1). NCBI lineage: Eukaryota > Metazoa > Chordata > Mammalia > Carnivora > Phocidae > Phoca > Phoca vitulina. The sequence continues at coordinate 81,512,673 of NW_022589706.1, forward strand.
CTGCACTCCAGCCTCCTCACTGATCCTCAAACAGCTCCTTCGGACTTATGCTCCAACCCTTCCGTCTCCCTGGGACACTCTTCCCCCAGCTCTCAACTTGGCTCACTCTCTCACCTCTTTACACAAATGTCAGCTCACCAGGGGGACCACCCTGACGCTGTATTCAATATTGTGAGCCCTACCAACCACCACCAGCATGCCTCTCTACCTATTGTTTTTCTCTCTCTTTTTTTTTAAAGATTTTATTTATTTTTTTGACAGAGAGAGACACAGCAAGAGAAGGAACACAAGCAGGGGGAGTGGGAGAGGGATAGAGAGAAGCAGGCTTCCCGCGGAGCAGGGAGCCCGATACAGGGCTCGATCCCAGGACCCTGGGATCATGACCTGAGCTGAAGGCAGACGCTTAATGACTGAGCCACCCAGGCACCCCTGTTTTTCTCTTTTTAATACCATTTATCACCTTCTAATATACTGTATTATTTACTTACTGATCATGTCTATTGTTGTATCTCCCTACTAGAATACAAATTTTTTGAGGACGGGGATCTTTGTTTTGTTCACTGGTATGTCTCAAGAACCTAGAATAATGCCTGGTGCATAATTGGCACTTGAACATTATTTGTGGAACAAAGGAATGAATAGATCACTCATAGCATTTTAAAGTAAATTATCATCATGTAATCAAATTTTCTATACAAAAGCTAGCCTGATATAATAACAGATTTAATCTATATTTAAGAATTAAAAAATATTCTTTTCTGATTGTCCCTTATTTTTTTACTGTGGTGCTTCCACCATTTTGCCCTCTCTTTCTTCTCTCCCTTCCTCCTTTCTTTTTAGAGCTTGGCATTCTATTCAGTGGATTATTAAATCTGAAAATTTGATGATAATGAGAAGGCAGATGATGTCAGTGTAGATATAATGTCTCAAAATATATATTTCCCTAGCTTCTGAGACTAGCTCAAATAATTTTTGCTTTATACTTTTATTATTTGGAAGTTGGCCTGTATGATGAAAGTTGGCACATTTTTTTTAATGTGAAAAAGATTTAAGAAACAACCCCTTAAAACAACATTTCTTGTAGGTGTAAACAAAATATCATTGATGCTGGAATTTTTGTCCTTTTACTACAAAAGAAAGGGGTTCAAAACAAAAAAAAAATTTTGAAACTTCAAATAAGCAATCCAGAAGGAATGATTATAATACAGCCTTTTCACATTTTAATTTGGGGCCTAAAAACTTTCATCAAACCAACATCAATTAATTATCCAAGTGTGATGTCCTTATGAGTTTTTAAAGAAATCATCCCAGTTATATCCCAAATCTCTAAGGATGACTAAAGTCCCTCACAATAACACATTTTACTGTTGGGATATTCTTTCTCATATTTAATCTAAATTCTTGAAATTGTAGTTTACACCAGTGCAGGATGGTCAGGTAATTGTGGCTGAGGGACACAGCTGGTCAGTGTCTCCAGACTCTATATTCCTTGTATTAAAGGACACTCTCTGGAAATTACTCAGCTGTCTCTTGTTTGGGCTCAGTAATTTGTTTCATAAACCTTTTCTTAGACTGTTTTTCAAAGAAAGAGTGTTTTTCAACCCACTTAGCAATCTTTTTGGGTTGCCTTTGAACATCCTTCGTTTTTCAAATCTGTCTCAAATGATAGGGTCCAGAGATCTGTAACAGTCACATCTGACCCAATATTGACTGCAAGCGGAATTTCTTTAAATGTGTTTTCTAATCTAAATCATTTCCCTCTGTTGCCAAGTATAGTCTAGTGCAGATTTGTGGGCAGCCATTTATCCCCCCAATGTTTTCCCCTGAAACAGTCAGACAATGCTGGTACAGGGGCACCTGGTGGCTCAGTCGGTTGAGCGTCTGCCTTTGGCTCAGGTCATGATCCCAGGGTCTCGGGATCGAGTCCCGCATCGGGTTCCTTGCTCATCGGGGAGCCTGCTTCTCCCTCTGCTTGCCGCTCCCCCAGCTTGTACTCCCTCTCTCTCTCTGACAAATAACTAAAATCTTAAAAAACAAATAATGGCTGGTACATAGTAGGCACTCAAAAATATTGAATAGAATGAAATAAAATTTTATGTTGGGATCAACTTTTTCTCAATCTAAGTTATTCTTCAAATGCTTGAACTAGCTAAATTTAACTTGTTGATTCTGATAGTTTGTTCCCAAATGATCAAAGTTGTTTAAGACTATGGTCTTTTTTTTACTCCAATACAGCTTGTAGCACAGTCATTGAAAGTAAACATTCTCTAGAAAACTCTAATATACCTCTAATTTTGAGCATGATGTAGGGAAATAGTGTTGAGGCATGTGAAACTGAGGAGTTTTTAACTCCTGCTAAGGAGAGAAAACATTGAACCAGAAGATCCAGTTTCAGTCCTCACCTCTATTATTTATGAATTATGTGACTTTGGACAAATTACTGTGCATTAGCTCTCATCCGCATAGTTTCTGAGACCATTGGGTTGATCTTGGACTCTGGAAGATCTTGGTGGAGGGTGGTCAGGGAGAGCAGAAAGACGCTGGGCAGACTTAGAGCAAGAAAAGCAGATTTAATTGGTGGGGTGGAATGCCTGTTTGAACATCAGAGATACGCTGCAGGGAATTGCTAAAAAGTTGAAGACTAAGCACCGAAGACAAAAATCTGGTATCAGAGCAGGTAGGAGCTATCCCAAAGCAAAGAAAATAAAAACTTTATGTAGAACCTGAAGTAAAGGAACTTAGGGGGAAATGCATTTCTAGTCTCGCAATACAACGAAATATTATGCAGCAATGTTTTTTGAAAAATATTTAATGCCTTGGGAAAACACTGATGTTATAAAAAGGGTAAGTAAAAGATGATACAGAACTGTATATACCGTTTGACCCCAATTAGGCACAAAAGACATGTCTACATATGTTCGGAAGAATATAAAAGTTTGGAAGAAAAAAAGATTATCCAGTTTATGATATTTGGGGTGACTTTCCTTGTCCTTTTGTTGTCCTCACTCAGTGATGTTTACTCTTCCCATTCCCACTGCTGTGGGTCACTGTAATTTATTCTAGGAGATTCCTTAGGAGAGGCGTCAGTGGTCAGAATCCCACTCTCCCCAGGAAGAGAGTGAGCTGTGTGTTTTGAAAAAGTACCCCATGGGATTCTGATTCTCAGTCATATTAATTTTATTTAGAATATACTGGCTTTTAAAAATGCATTAAAGATTTTATTAACTTCTATTTTTAACTTTTCAAAATTGTCTTTACAATTGAGTGTGTCAGACATGCCCAGTTTTAGCTAGGAAGCTCAGATTACTGCAAGGAATGTAAAACCCCTTGGACTAGGAAGCAGATTTTTTTCAAAGTGTTGTCAGAAGCTTTTGAACCAGAATAACCTAGGGTGCTTATTTAAGATGTAGATTCCTAATCCCTACCACACATTTACTAAATCAGACCTTCTCAGGGAGTACTTCTCTGCCTTCGGTGTGTATAGAAGTCACATGGAAATATGTTAAAGTGAAAATTCCGATTCAGTGGGTCTAGGATAGGACCTGAGATTCTGTGTTTCTAACAAGCTCACAGGTAGTGCCGTTGATCTGCCGACCACACTGGAAAGCAGGGCTCTCTGAGCCGTAATGTTCGCTCCAGCCAGTAGAACCGTGTCCTGAATGGGAACAGAGCTAGCCAGATGTGGAGTGTTCACACCTAGCAGTTGTGCCTACAGTGCGGCATGGAGCATCTGGGTCACATAAAGAAGAGAAGTGTTGCCAAATAAAGATTACAGAATATAATGTAATGTGTATCAGGTGCTCTTAGGAGTGGCCTTATCAGAGAACCAGACTCCCTATTGCTTTGTTATTCTAGATCCTGAGAATGTGTTGAAATTCCAAGTATCAGGCAGTAAAAAGAAAACTTTCCACTTTAAGATTGTTACTCTGCTGTGCACTGTGTACGGTTTCCTTTTCTTGCCTTCCTTCTGTGGATTTTACGGAGGCTTGTGGCTGGTGTGGTCTCATTATTCTTAGTCTCTTTCCTGATGCTGTGTGGTAATGGGTAAAAGGTTGTTTCTGCTGAGGGGTTTGCTTTCTGGTAAAGACCAGAGACCCTAAGATGCCTGACATCTCCCTGGAGATTACATCTCTGCTGGTGTTTGGAAGGAGGGAGTTGTCGCTGCTTACAGGTCAGGATCTAGTGCGGTGAATTCGGAAAGTTTCCAAGATTTTTGATTTCTATTTAATTTGATTTGACGGTGGCTGGTAAAAAAAAAATCGTTCTCCCCAGAAGGTACAAATTGAATTCTTGGTGAACATGACCAAAGTCAGAAATCAAAAATGTTTTAAGTTGAATGCACATTTGTCTGTAGTGTTGTGAGGAAAAGTACTGTGCTCGTAGCCACTCTGTGATTTGGGGCCTGTTAGGAAATCTTCCTATGCCTTCATTTCCTCATCTGTAAGTGGGGATGATAATAGTATCTACCTCATTGAGCTGTTGTGGGTGCACATAAAACTCTTACCATATACTAAGAATTCAATACATGGTAGCCAGTACTACCTCTGTGGCTGTTGTTGAATTCAATTATATAGTAATGACCAGAGAGAAGCAAATAAAAGGATTGGAAAGGAGTTTCTGAAATTTCCTTAACCACATTAGAGAAAATTCTTAGCCATATACTGATTACTAGCAAAAAGAAAAGGGTTTCTGGGCTCCACAGAAATAAGCCCTGCTTAACTCATAAAATACAGCCCCATTTTTGTTCAGTTCCGAGTCTATATTTTTATGATGCTTTTATAATGCTTTTTATTATGGGTCATTATATTTTAATATTATTTTCGGCTAACCGGATCCTTTTGAACCAAATCGATTTGCTAGTGTGAGCTATTGGGTGAGCAGAGAAAATACAAATAGAAAGCTAGCTACTTCACATGTCCTTTACTTTTTACCAAATCATTGGAATATTGTTTCCTTTAGGTGTTCATAGTAACTAGGTGAACAGTTGTGATGTTAAAAGACTGGATCCCCTCAACTTCTTTGCTGTGCCAGTGGTGACAACAGCCTTTTGAGAGATGAGTCTATCTAGGTGGGAAACATGTTACAGGATGTGTCTGATAAATTCCAGAAATAAAAGCTGTTTTTCCTTTAAAGGGATTTCTTTGGCCTGAGGGCACTGACATGTGTCCCGCACAGCAGGTGAGCTTCTGCAGGCAACCCCCCCCCCCCCACCTTGTGTCCAGCAGCAGCCTGAGATCAGGTACTCTGCTCACCACCTGCTCTGGAATGTTCCTGACAGGGCTACTCTTCATGGTTTCCTTTGGCTTCAGAAGAGGGAGAGAGAACAGAACGTGTCAGGTGTTCTCTTGCTCTGGAAAAGTTGTGTTCTCATCCTTATGGTCATACTTAAAAAAGAACCATCTTTTAGATATTCTTTTCTCCTGGGATTGCCCCAGTCAGTGCTTTGAGTTGTTCTGAAACTTTATTAAAGGAGAAATAGGTGAGCCATGTAAATTGGGCTCCTTACTGAGTACTGGAGCAGTGTCTATGTTCCACCTTTCACCAGAGATTGATTTTTTTCCAGTTCTGCTCTTTACTCTCAGCCCAAAGGGCTGTCTTTTGAACATTTTAGATTCTTCCTATGGGATGAAAGCTTTGGCAGACAAGGGCTTATTTCTGTGGAGCCCAGAAACCCTTTTCTTTTTGCTAGTAATCAGTATATGGCTAAGAATTTTCTCTAATGTGGTTAAGGAAATTTCAGAAGCTCCTTTCCAATCCTTTTATTTGCTTCTCTCTGGTCATTTAAAGCTATAATGCATGCGTATGTTCTTCATCTGGAGAGGGAAAGAAGGGGCCAGGGAAGGGGGTGGGGGAGAGAGAGAGGCAGGAAACTGCCTCATAAAACCCAGTCATTCATTCCTACTCTCTAGTCTCCAAAAATCCCCTAGGTTTTGCTTTCAGAAAGAGCCCTCAGAATATTAGGAGAGTTACATATGCACCATTCTCTTCCACTGAAAACCCTGACCATAGAAACAATTTAAGACAGTGTTATCTTTAATCTTTTCATCTCATGACAAATGCCAGAATTAGCCTGGGTAATGTCATGGTAACCACCCTGGAAGAGAAACAGAATTTGCAAAGCTACCTTTAATAAATAGTGCTTACATTTTACTACGGTTAACTCTTTGGAAGAAGTCTGGCAGTGGGAGGTGTGTATATAATATTTACTTTTACTTCACAGTGCTTACTCTTAATGCTTTTTGGGTAACAGTATAGTTGACTATTTGGGAAACCTCATTTATGAACACAAGCTATATATTAGTATTATGTTCCTGGGGAAAATATATTTAATAGAAAATGGGCCAAAGGGTCTTTTTAAAGAGATATCCCGCTTATTCGTGTGGCCAATTCTTCTCACGGTCTCCCAGGCCCTCCAGCCACTGGGAAAGAGTACCAGGTCCCTAAGCACAGTCCAACCACGTTTTTATCCAGTTGTCTGCATGCTTCATACCTGCACCTTCCTTTTATTTTAGTTCATGCAGAAGGCTGTAAGAAGCACTGGGCAAGTGATAGTGTTTTGGTGGGTAAAACATTGGCCAATGGAAGGAAAAAGTTTAGGAAACAAATCTTTTAAAGACTATATGACCATTCTTTAGTTTATGTTAATTTTGGTCATGATGGCTCTCTGACCTCCACTTTCACCACCACCCCCCGTCCTATTTATTCTCCATGCTACAGCCAGAACATTGCACTTGACCTGAAATTTTGCAAAGACTTCCAGCTTCTACCAGAATAAAGCCCAAAATCTCTACAGGGCTTTTATCTGCCCGCATCTGTCTCTAGCTTCATTTGGTGCCCTTCCTCCCGCAACCTGCCTCCCCACCTGTGAGCTCTAGAGCTGGAAGGATGTTTGAGTTCCACACCTTTTCATTCCCTAGGGCACTAGCTCACAGTAATGCATCCTTCCTGTCCTGGTGTGAGCATCACTTCTCAGAGATCTTTGTGCATCTGTCCTCCCCAGGCTAGCTTAGCCAGCCCCCAGGCCCCACCCCCATGCTCACACAGCCTCCTCTACTTGTCTTTTAAAGCATTCATTACCTGGGGAAATTGTTAGAGGTCTGTCTTCACCTCTAGAAATTAGACCCCATGAAGGCAAGTGTATGTGCATTGCTTCACAAGTTCTTAGCCCAGTGCCTTGTACCCAGTGGATTCTCTTTCTTGACTGACTGGAATAAAAAGTGGATAGAATAGAGGGAGGATGGATGGACAGACAGTAGAGGAATTGTATTGTTAGCATTTCTCCTATCCTTTTTTTAATCTCTAAAATTATACCATTCTAAGAATTAATGGTCCAATTACTACACAGTATCAGATATGTGTTTTTTATAAAATAGATATATTGCATAGTTAAAGTGACTATTAGCTAAAATGCAAAGCAGGGAAAATTAGAAGAATCATGTACAAGTATCTATCCTGGTTATCTATTTTTAGGCAAGGCTAGTCATTTATTTTAATATTTTCTACATTGATTAGTTCTCTTGAATCAAAGAATATGTACAAATTCACTAATATATTTCAATTTCATAGCCTCACATTTAATAACAGGTACCAAGACTCTATTCAGAATTCTCTTTGAGGGGCCTGAGTGGCTCATTCGGTTGGGCGTCTGCCTTCAGCTCGGGTCATGATCCTGGGGTCCTGGGGTTGGAACCCTACGTTGGGCTCCCTGCTCAGCGGGGAGTCTGCTTCTCCCTCTCCCTCTGCCCCTCCCCCCCCCCCCCCCCCAGTGCATGTGCTCGGTCGCTCTCTCAAATAAATTAAAAAGTTCTGTTTGAGCAATCAAAATACAAGTAACAGACATATAGTTGCTATGGGGTAGAGGTCTATATATGTGCTCTCACAGAACTCTCTATGTTTTAGGTACTTTTTTTCTTCTACAACAGAAATTCTTTCTTTTTATGAACAGTCCTAAAAATATACAATTACAAAAGACAAAGCAAACCGAACAAATGGGAAAACATCACTTTCATTTCCAATACTCAGACCACCATTATTAGCATATTGGTGTATTTCTTTTTTTTTTTTTTAACTGAGGTATAATTGATCTACCGTATTAGTTTCAGGTGTACAACACAATGATTTAATATTTGTATGTATGTTGAAATGATAACCACAATAACTCCAGTTAATACCCATCATACTTTGTTACAAAATCTTGTGATGAGAAATTTTAAAATTTATGCTGTTAGCAACTTTAAAATATGCATTGCAGTATTACTAGTTATAGTCACCATGCTGTATATTATATCCCTATAATTTATTTACTTTATAACTGGAAGTTTGTAACTTTTGAGCCCCATTTGCCCACCTTTCACCCCTTGCCTCTGGCAACCAATCTGTTCTCTGTATCTGTGAGCTTGTTTCTGTTGTAAAGATTCTATCTGTGAGCCAGACCTTGTGGTATTTTACTCTGACTCATTTCACTTATCATAATGCCTTCAGGGTCCGTCCATGTTGTCACAAGTGGCAAGATTCCATTCCTTTTTATAGCTGAATAATATTCCTCTGTGCATGTACGGACCACATCTTCTTTATCCGTTCATTTGTCAGTGGACACAGGTTGTTTCCAGATCTTCGCTGTTGGAAATAATGCTGCAATGAATATGAGAGTGCTTATATCTTTTTGAATTAGTGTTTTTATTTTCTTCAGATAAATACCCACAAGTGGAATTGCTGGATCATGTGGCAGTTCTAATTTTAATTTTTTCAAGGAACCTCCATACTGTTTTCCATAGTGATTGCACCAATTTGCATTCCCATTAACAATGCACCAGGGTTCCCTTTTCTCCACATCCTTGCCAACATTCATTATTTTTTGATTGCAGCCATCCTAATAGGTGTGAGGTGATACCTCATCAGGGTTTTGATTTGCATTTCCCTGATGACTGGTGATATTGAGCACCTTTTCATGTACCTGTTGGCCTCTGTATGTCTTCTTCAGAAAAATGTTGATTTAGAACTCACTTTTTAATTGGATTTTTTTACTATTGAATTGTAGGAGTTCTTTATATATTTTGGGTAGTAACCTCTTATCAGATATGATTTGCAGATATTTTCTATTTAGTAGCTGGCCTTTTCATTTTGGTGATGGTTTCCTTTGCTGTGAAGAAGGTTTTTAGTTTGATATTGTCCTACTTGTTTATTTTTACTTTTGTTGCCTTTGCTTTTGGAATCAGATCCCGAAACTCACTGTCAAGACCAATGTGAAGGAGATTACTGCCTATATTTTCTTCTAGGAGTTTTATGTTTTCAGATCTTACATTCAAGTCTTTAATCCATTTTAAGTTCATTTTTGTGTATTGTGTAAGATAGTGGTCCAGTTTCATTCTTTTGCTTATGGCCGTCCAGTTTTCCCAACACCATTTCTTGAAGAGACTGCATTTCCCCATTGCATGTTCTTGGCTTCTCTATTGTAAGTTAATTGACCGTATATGCTTGGGAGGGGGTGTTGTTTTTGTCGCTCTTGTTTCTAGTCTGTTGTTTTGTTTGCTTGTTTTTCTTGTACATAGTTGAGGTCATACTGCTTGAATGACTTTTTCCCACTACTTATTTCACTTAGTATTTTCACATAAACCATAAAATATGCTAGGGAGTGGGGTGGTGAACCTTCTCCTGACACTTCAGTGGAACACTCTTAGCAATCCATAGCGGTGTGTGTGAGAAAGGAGAAATAGTTGAACAATTTGGCAGAGTTACAGAGTAGAGTACACAGAATTGTAAGAACTAATAGCTGCTGAGCATGTCAGACCTCTAAATTCCTTGGAATGTTTCCCCATGAACTGCAGTGAAGGTGTGCTTGATCAACTGCTGCTGAAGTTAGTATTTTAGGCACTTGGTTTCCAAGAACTATTAATGAAACATCTGGCACTTTGTAAGTTGTTAGATGACAAATTCTTTGAGTTGCTGTTTTCCAAGTATGTGATCTCCTCCCTTCCTTTCTCTTCAACCTCATCCCACATCACTTTCCCCATTTCTCAGCATCTTTCCTATAGGCACCATGAATGCCTTTCTGTAAATGTTCTGAGCACTTCTTTGTAATTGCTGTCTGAAACACTGCCTTCCCGCCACCCCCCCAACACTTTGCTTTTTGCTTGGAAGTTTCCACATTCTTTCCCTCTTGGTCTAAATGGTGCTTCCTTAGTGAGGTTCCCCTTGATCTCCCTTTATGACCAGTTTATTATTGTGAGCGGAAGTCACCCTCATTATATTAATGCATGCAATGGATTGTTTAAGAACACTTCTAATAAGATGTTTCTAAGAAGGAGTTTGCAAGCTGTATTCACACAGTGTTATGTCAGTAATGGAAGTGATACCCACTAAATAAGCATAAAGTGTTTAAGTACATTTGTAATACAGAGGTTTCTAAGAACACATCCTGCAAGCACCATAGAGAAGTGTTATGTAGGTGGAAACTGCACCCATTCGAGGAAGAATGAAGTGATGAGTTCACTTATAACATAGATGTTTCTAAGATAGCTACTTGCAAGCTTCCTATGACAAGTGTTATATCAGTGACTGGAAGTTATCCACATGTTCTAATATATGTATTATAGTGTTAAGATCACCTGTAATAGGGATGCTTCTAAGAACAACAACAAACGAAAAACAGGCCCTTTGTGCCAGGAAACCTTTGTTCAATCCTCCCTCTCTATACCAAGACTCTATTTACCATGTAACAGTCCTTCAGCTAGAAAAAAAGGGGGCTGACAAACTGTCATAATGTAGCACCATCCTATGGTACTGTAAGATTTGAGCTGTTCCAATCCAGAGATAATTTGTGTAAGTTACAAGAGAACAAAAAAATGATTGTTCTATAGAATTTTTTGAACTTTCTCTATGTCATGAGAAATGAAGCATGTTTGCCTACAACTTTGTAATATTTCTAGTAAATAAGAGGCAGTCTCCCTCTTAGAGTCCTAAAGGAAGGAAGGAAAGCTATAAATGCATTGCCATGAGTCATTGGGGTGTACAAGAAGGTAGCCAGTTACCTCACCCCCTAGGGCACCTGTGACGGCGGTGTGTCCCTAAAGCTTGTCTATTGACCAGCTTCTCTTCTCCCATCCCTTTCAGGCTGGGTATATGTGAGTGTATGTGTGGGGGGGGGGGGCGGGGAATGGGTTTTCACTGTTTGGACTTCTGAAACAAAAAGGGAAAAACTTTAAAAGTAGAAAGCTAAAAAAAAATCAGTGCAAATATTATGGGATTGTTAATTAAAAAAAAATCTTGTTAAAAATAATAGGAATAGTGTTGAAAAAGAACCCTCTGACTGATATCTGTTGCTTGGCATTCGACTTCTTTTACTCCCTGCCTTATAAAAATACAGTTAATGAGGTTCTGGCAAAGAGAAGGGAGTAGCCCTGGTCTTTGGTCAGGAATTCCCCTTCACAGATATTCCCACATACCCCCCACCCTCCAACCCAGTTACTCTTCAGGACATCCTCTGGTGTTTTTCCTTCACAGCCCTCATCAACATTTAGAATTGTAGTGTGGATTTATGTTTAGTGTGGCTTAATGTTTGCCTCTCTAGTTCGAATGCAAGCTCCCAGAGGGTCAGGTCCTAGTTGGTCTTGTTCACCCGTTTAGCTGTCTCCCTGGCCTGCCATGGTACTTGGCATATGGGGGACAAATATACATTGAATAACTAATGCTTTAAATGACTCTTTTTAAAAAAGTAGATTCTTAAGCTCTGTCCCAGTTGGTTCATTTGAGGAAAAGGGTTGACAAAATGAGTTTCTGATAAGATTTTCACATCCGTGCAGTAAACACTTATTGAGGGTCTGTCACCAGGTCAAACCTTGGAAATGTCACATGAATAAGGCACAGTTGATGCCCTCCAGGACCTCAGAAACTAGCAGAGGGACACACACACGTATGTGAATAGCTGCAATTCTCTATAGAAGAGTGTAATAGAGAGGTGTGCACATGAGCCTTTGGAGAGTACAAGGAGGAATGATTTAATTCACCTGGGGCATGAAAGTTTTCAGCCAGGCATGATATTTACATTGGGGAAGAAGGGAAGAAGAAGAGGGAAATAGGCAAAGTTTGGCAGGTTAATTAGTAGGAACAAGAGAATCCCAAGCTGGGGATGGGGCCAGAGATGTGAAAATGAATGGCATAAGATTTGGACAGTATTTTGTGTGTTTTGGGGGCTGGGTTGTGAATGCTGCACCAGGGAGTTGGGATTTGATCTTTAAGGAGCCAGGGAACCCAGCTGTGGTAAGAATTGTAGATGGAGTGCAGCAGTGGGCAGCCTTCACTGGAGGGAAGTTGATGCTGTGGTTAGAAAGTCAAACCATTCACTGCAGTTGCAGGCATTTTCCATTAAAACCGCCTTCATTTAGAGTTCATAATGTATCTTTCATAGAAACAAGTTCTAGAATTTGACAGAGGTGAATATTTTGCTAGAAACTGGTAGCTCGTTTAAAATGTATTTTCCAGACAAAGACTTTTTAATGTATTTTTATGTTGTATTTTAGAAACTTTTGGAAAACATTTTTAAAAATTGTACTCAGATAAACGGTATAGTCATAAGTCCCTATAGAATAAACATCATGAATCTTAAAGTGACATGTAATGAAATATTTTGGATTCTTCCAGATGCATGAAATGCCTAGGTCTTCTGCTATGCCCTGGTTAAGGCCTGCATCTTTATCAATACCTCACCCAAACCAGACCAAACCTCTCTCTCTTGCAGTTCCACGGCAGCCTTCAAACGACTTGTTTGAAATATTTGAAATTGAAAGGGGAATCAGTGCAGATGATGAAGCAAAGGATGATCCAGGTACATCCTTACATTTTTAGCATGTTATGACATTTTATTGTTTCCTTCCATTTCCTGAAAATGACTTTTAAATTGTAGATTGCTTAGTTACATCTGGGAAAAGTGTACTTTTTTTAACAACTTGGTTTCCTCTGTAGTTATATAGTTGTTGAGTGAAAATAATTACATATCATCATCATCTTTTTAAAAAAATATTAAAGCAGCACTTAAATTATGAAGAGGAAACCCTATTTTGTAAGTGATGATGTAACAAGGTCATAATTTGGCAACATTGTTGTGTTCTATTTTTACAGCTGAACACACATGCACAGTTTTTCTAAGGAAGGATTCATGTGCTCTTCCTTTTATCTCATGGAGGGAGGTTCTGGTTGGATAGTTAAGTGTGGCTAGAAGAGAACACGTGTACAGATCGATAACCCTAGTTCACAAATTTGTTTTTACAAATTGTGCCATTGTGGTCTACTCATCTTTCTGGTTGTTTTCTTATAGGTGTTCTGATACACAGTTGTAATTTCGACCATGGGCTTTGTGGATGGATCAGGGAAAAAGACAGTGACTTGCACTGGGAACCAGTGAGAGATCCAACAGGTAAAACCAGTTAATCTCTATCAATTTGATCCTGTCTGGGGACCCTGGTTTTAACAATCAAGAATACTGTAACATATCTCTGTTTACCCTCTTTATTCAGTAAAGAAAGATCTCGCCCAGCATTTCATATTGCATATTTTTTAAGTGAACTAGTCAGCAATAAACTAGAATTATATTATGGGAAGACAAGCAGTTCATTAAAAGACCATCTAGTTTCTAAGTAAAACCTTTAGACTCATTCTAACAGAGAATTTGAGTTATTTGTTGTGCCCCATTCCCAGGCATGACAGAAATAATATAACACCAGCCCTGGTTGTCATCCCCAGTTGTTTTCTCAACTTTGTCCTTTTTTAAAAAGATGTGACACATAGCAGAAAGAGACACTGGAAGTTTCTGTGAAGTTTTGAATATTTCTCTGGAAAAAAATTTCCACCTAACTTAGATGCTGGAGAAATTAGTTATAAATTACCACCATTTATTCCACAGGAGAATGTTATTAGAGAGGTAGATTTAGACATAGTTCCTTGGAAAATTAACAGACTTTTAAATTGTATGCTTCCTATTGACATAGTGTTTCAGTGCTTACAAGATGTTTTGTCATCTTGTTTCGGAAAGCAAAGTTACACGTTGTTGTTGGTTTTTTTCCTCCCCACAGTAATTAAATCTTTTATGGGTGGGGCCAATTTAATGGGAGGGTGAGGAGTTAAATTTGTTTTCTTCCTTTTATACTCCTGGTTCTAGACTTAAGAATGAAAGATACAAGACATGAAGAAAAAGTGTGTTTTTTGTTTTAAAAGCCTAGTTCTTGGATAGCATCTCAGGTATATAGATAGAGCACAAAACATATAAAAGTTAACTTGAGGGAAGATATGCTCTGTTAAACCAGTTCTTAAACTTCAGGGTGCATACAGATCAGCTAGGGGCCTTGTTAAAATGTAGATTTTGTTGTATGCCTAAATGCTCCTTGGAGATACCTATGGTATTAGTCCTTGTTGCACGTTGTGAGTACAGAATTATTAAAAAAAATTAGCCCAAAAATATATTCATTAGATCTCCCTAAGGTGAAAATAGAACAGATTTTTAAAAATGAAAATTTGAGGGCACATAGGTGGCTCAGTCAGTTAAGTGTCTGACTCTGGATTTTGGCTCTTTATGGTCTCGGGGTCCTGGGATCGAGCCCCACATTGGACTCCCCACTCAGAGGGGAGTCTGCTTGTCTCCCTCTGCCCCTCCCCCCACTCATGCACACGCATGCTCTCCGAAACCTTAAAAAAAAAAAAATGAAAATTTGAGGTAAGCTTTTAAAAATATGAATATTCAGTAAGTTCGAATGGGTTTTTAGATTTCTCTTAGATATAAAATTTTAGTGGGCCCCCCATACACACACTGAGGTTCCTCTCATTTAAGGTTGACTCTGAGGAGGACATTATTATTGTCACACATATCTGTGGATAAGAGAGAAACCATTTATTTAATATCTACAGTAGTCCTGACTCATTCATCATCCTATTGGTTCAGTTTAATCCTCTCACCCACCCTGTGATGCAATACTGAGGCCCAAAGGTTGTATACATTTCCTAAGGCCACAAAGCTAAAGAATGGACTTCATATCTAGGCCTCCCTGTACTTCGTGTGGCCTCCCCCCTACACTTGTGTGTGTGTGTACTGTCTGCTTAGCAGATCTCAGGCCTGTAGATTTGACTGACCACTGACCTGAAGTCATTGGCTACAGGATGAAGCATCTTTGACAGTCACGTAGGATAGAATAGTGAACGTTGTTCATGGTCATGATGAATAACTCTTTCGAGTAAGGTACATTGGTGAGAGCTATTCATGCTAAACTCAGAGGACTTCATTATACTTCCATAGGGGCATCCAGTGTAGAAAATCCATGTAAAATTCTTGATTTTTAAAATTTCCGTTTTCTATTGTAGAACCAGTTTTGTATTTTAACACTTTTTATTATTCATTACATATGTAAATGTTTAAATTTGTGGTGATCCAAATTCCACTTGCCCTCTGCTAGAAAGAGGTGATTGGAAATTAGAATGGTAGACAAAAAAAATGTGAAACAGTCATTTGGCGATGATAGCATAGAACAAATTGAAAGGAAGTGGTGGCTGTTTGTGTGACTGGGTAGCTCTTGATGATTGTCTCTGGCCCCATTCTTTCTTTGCTTGTGTCCCTTCCCCTCTTCCCTTCTGCTGATAGCTAGGATGCAAGAGGAAGTTAAACAAGAGGGGTGAAAGCCTTTAACATTTTAGCGAGTGATTATTCAGTTTGAGTGAAACCTGTGTCATCACTGCCAAAAAGTTAGGTCATTTCCATAGAAATAGGATATTTTTTCCAGAATGGCAAATCCACTTTGGTGGGTTCTTTCTAGTCTGAGAAGAACAGAGATAATTGTAGGTCACTTCTAAGAACACGACCTAGATGGAAAGGTATCTCAAAGCCTGTGGGAAAACAAGTAAAGAAACCAGAATGTTCAGCTCAGAAAAGAAATAATGGAGCAAGACTGCTCTTCAAATATTTGACCAACAACATCTATCACAGTTATTCTGGAACCACAAGGGGATGAGAAATCAGATCAGTAGGTAAAAGCTATAGGGAGATCAATTTTGGTTCACTCTCAGAAAGAACTTGCCAATCGTCAGAGCTGTCTAAAAAGAGAACAGGATGACTTGGAAATAGGGAGCTCTCTGTTGGTGGAGGCGTTTGGGTGACATGTAGCAAGATGTTGTTTTGAGCATTGGGTAAGTGTTGGATTAGAAAATCTGCTACACCACCTCTGAGAGCCTCTGACTCAGAATGGAATGCTCCTAGGTCTTCCCGAACTGAGCAGCCGGGCTCTAGCTTGGGAAGCGGATGGAAGGACCAAAGGATGGCAGAGGGGAAGATGGGGTAGGAGTGCATGCCGTATGTCAGGCTGGAATTGCGGAGGAGCTTTTTAGAATATGTTGGGGAATTCTAACCAGATACTGATGGAAAAATACTAATAAGGCTTATTATGAAAAATGCCTATTTTTCTTCTAGGAAGTTCAGGGATGTGAGTGTGTGTATATCCCATGCTAAGACTAGAGAAGAATATAACCAATTTAATTATTTCTGTGTATTATCTAATTACCAAGCTAACTTTTTTTCTATCTAGACTGTACCATTTGTAAAGGAACATATGTTTGGATTTCCACAATTACGACTGATTTTTAATGTGCATTTCTTATGCAGATATTCTCATGCTAATAAACTTAAAACTTTGAGAAACACCTGCCAAGTACATTGATTTGCTAGCTGCTTTCCTGGTGCTCATTAGGTTTTATCCCATTCGGTCTTGAACTTCATTGTGAGATAGATAGTGAAATTAATATGTGCCTCTAAGAGATGGAAGATTGCGCTGCTGACAGATGTGGTGACACCCTGAAGATGCAGCCTTCTGTAAATGTCAAGGCTGGACCCCGGGGGCCCTTTTCCTGAAACCCTGACCTCTGGGGATCAGGGTTGAAGGAAACGGACTCAGTGCTGTGTCTGCTACGATAGCTACAAGGTATTCACTTTAAAATACATAGCGACCAAGCTAGCTCCTACATGCCAGTATGTCTATTGCAGCATTAAACATTATTTTGAAATAGACATAAATGGAAAAATCAACAGTGAAAATAAAGGCTTCCGCCCCCAGCCCTGGCTCCTAGTCACCCTCCCCAGATCCCCAGATGCAACCAATTTCTTGGTTATCTTTCCAGAGATACATTTTTCTACACAACAGCCCCCTGCTCTGTACCTTGCTTTTGTCACTTAAAGATTATATCTTATAAGAGTTAACACACACGTGGACTTTGAAGCCAGAAGGCTTGGGCTGAAACCTAGAGCTACCACGCGCTAGCTTTGACCTTGAGCAGGGTATTGAAATGGAGAGAATAGTGTCTATTAAATGTATGTAAAGCATTTAAAGCAGTGCCTGGCCCACAGTTACCATTAAAATGGTATTAGCCATTGTTGTTGGAGATTGTCCTGCATCAGTACATACAGAACAACCTTACTCTTCTTTATGGCTATTACTCCATTCCTTTTTAGATGTACCACATTGTGTTTAAACCGCCATCCACATCCAAATGTGCCAATGAGGCACATTTCAGCAGAACGGTGAATAGCCTTGTACATGTATCATTTCATATCTGCTTGAATGTAGGATAAATTCCTGGATGTGGAATTGCTAGGTCAAAGGGAATGGGCATTTTGAATTTGATAGTTTTCTCAGCTGACCTTCATAAGAGTTGTAGCAATTTATGCTCTCACCAGTAATATTTAAGAACCATCCCCAATAGATCTTACTAAACTATTTTTTTATCCTTGCTAAGCTTATAGGTGAAAAGGCATTGCCTTTTAATTTTAATTTGATTTTCTCTTACTGTGAAAATTTGGCCATCTTTTCATATATTTAAGTAATCTTTTTCTATGATGCCCTTTATTTTGTGTATTTTTATTATTGATTTTTATTATTGATTTGTACAGTTCTTTATTTAAAAAGGGAATTTAGTCCTTTTCATGTTTTGCAACAACTATTTTTTTGCTTGTCTCACTGTTTTATGGTACTTTTATCTTAAAAAAGTAAAAATTTGGAGGGCACTTGTGATGAGCACTGGGTGTTATATGTAAGTGATGAATCACTAAACTCTATTCCTGAAACTAATATTACACTATATGTTACCTAACTGGAATTTAAATAAAAACTTGAAATTACAAAAGAAAAAATTAAAAAGTGAAAATTTGGAAACTTCAATAAGAAATTGGTTAAATTATTAATGGCATACTTGGAGCTATGAAAAATGGCTGATATATTTAATGAAAACAAGTTATTACACTGCAAATAATGTTCATATTCATGTGCATTAGTGTTCATGTATTTACATAGGAGAAGTTCAGAAGTTAAAATGTTAGTAATTATCTCTGGTTTTTGGGATCATGACATATTTAAATTTTCTTTATGCTTTTCTATTTCTCTCTTTTTTCCTGCAATGGACATTACTGTATTACTTCCCCTTAAAAAACAAAAAATTAAGCTCTTTGCATTTGAGAGGTAAATACCAGCAAACCATAATGATCTTAGTTCTACCTGGGCTGGTTTCTCAGCTAGGCCAAAAAATAGAAGAAAAAAAATCACTGCAAAACTCCCCCTCATTTTTATGACCACACAGTTAACAGGTAAAGTAATGGACATTATGTTCTCTTCGTAAATTGAAATTGTAAAGGCACAAACCAGTACAGAGTTAAAAATAATTACAGGGGCACCTGGGTGGCTCAGTCAGTTAAGCGGCTGCTTTCGGCTCAGGTCATGATCCCAGGGTGCTGGGATCGAGCCCCACGTCAGGCTCCCTGCTCAGTGGAGAGTCTGCTTCTCCCTCTCCCTCTGCCTGCCTCTCTGCCTACTTGTGCTCTCTATCTCTCTGTCAAATAAATAAATAAAATCTTTTAAAAAAAATAAATAATTACATTTAAATTTTATCACCTAACTTTCTGGCAAGTTTTGGGGGTTTTTTTGTTTTTGTTTTGTTTTGTTTGAAAAAAAAATGCTACAAAAAAACCCAAAAACTAGATATTATGATGCTTTAAACTGAAACCATGAAAATATTCAGTGTAATTTTATATTTAAACCAGTATTTTGGAATCTGAAATAAAATTTTTATTTTGTTTAATAGGTAACTTGTTTGGGGTACTAGATCAGTTTTTCCCCTTAGCTACTATTCCACCCATGTATCATTTCCTTCTATTAAAAAGGGAAAGAATTTTCTATGGTAAAACAAAAATCTGGTGCCCACAGAGCAGCCCCCTAGAGAAAGAGCAGTTATAGCCTCATTTATAATGATTTACATTTTAGTTTAAATACCTATACAACAGGACTATTTGGCTCTCATTAGGATGCCTTGGTTTGTTAGGTTGTCTGCAGGCCGTGTCTGGCATAGTGATATTAGTGTACGTTCCACAGGGTCTCAAGGTAATCCTTGTTTTGTTTTCTTAAAACTTTCAGGTTAATTGTAATAACCTTTTATCTTAGTCTTAACCCAAATACCTGTGATGATTCAAAGCTGACTTATGGGGAGACATTTAAGCCCCATCTAAATGTTTTGGCTCAAAATATTGTTCGGATGAATTTGATGGGGCACAGGTGGGGGAGGAGGATAAATTCTGTGTGTTTTCGGTGAGTCAAGTACATGCCTCAAGGACCTATTGCCCTGCAGGTTTTTTTGCCATATTCTTAGAACATCTTTTATTCAACAAATGACATCAAAGCCCTACATAGGCTAGGATATAAAATGAGGTGGTTTGGGGGAAAGGTTGGTTCTGATATCAACAAGTTCATGGTCTCCTGGGGGACAGAAACCCTTCAACCCGTGATTCCAGTTTGAGAGCAGCAAGGGGTGAATAGGGGGTCAGGCAGTTCTGAGCTCAAAACATTACCCTGCCCCTCACTGGCAGGGTGACATCTTGGGTGCCTTCACCTCTGCAAGTCTCTGCTTCTGCAGCTGCAAAACAAGCCAAACAAGTGTTCCCTTCAAAGACTTGTTAGCAGGGCTAAAGATGCTCCTGGTAGAGAGGCTAATGAGCCTGGCACAGGCGGACTATACACAAATCACCGATTTGGTCCTTTGAATACTCAGAGGGGACTCAGTAGAGAAGTCACTTGAAGAATAGGACATCCCCCAAATCATCATGTCTTACACAGAGTAAGCATAAGAAAGAAAGGATGGTGTATCTTTTAACTGAGAAATAAGTAACATTTCTACCAAAACAGGTACAGGTGTTCAACATTCCAACCACATATTTCTTAGGGATAATTTAGTGCTGAAACAGTGTTGTTTTTCAGTTGGCTGTAGTAAAACAGCTGGGGGGAATGCCATTTGCACATGGACTGAGTTTCAAAATACTACTTGCAACTTTCCCTCTCTTGAGAAGGGGCTACCCCAACCCCCACTTCTCAGTGGCCGTGGCGGTTACTCTAACAATAGGGGGAAGCAAACCCTGCAGCCCTAGGGATCTGAGGACATCATCAAAGTGACCTGTCCAAAGTGCAAGTTTTCCTTAATGTTTTGTGTACATGCATATGTAATAATTTATATATTAATTATATATAATGTTATAGATTTGTTTTGATGTAAAAGTGTCTTAAACTGGTTACCTACAAATAAAACTGATGCTCCAGAAAGATGTAGAGGTGTCCAGAACACCTCTGCATCTTCTTGGGGCTAGGGGTACTCCAGTGTGAGAAACATGGCAAACTGACCTTTCCAAAGGATGCTTCTTGCTTTAGAGATTAAAAAAAAGAGAGAGAGAGAAGAAAGAACAAAACTATCTAGTGCCCCTTTAGACTACCATCTGCTCTACTGCCTGGGGGTTAATTATCCACATAGAAAATTCTCCCTGGCAACTTCGAGTCAACCAGCCAGCCAGTTTGACAACATAATCATACACGGGTGAGGATGGCGAGCTTGTGTCTGCCTGTGTATGTCTGATCATATTCAACAGGAAATGGTCATAGTGTTAGGATTACTCATTATCGCATCCTGGGCATAATTTGCACTCTCCATGAGCCAAGTATTTTCTGTAAACACAAATCACAGAATTTAAGGGAGGCCTAGAAATAAGACCTATTTTTCTGCCCAAATCTGGAATGCTGTACAAATGACCATCCCAGGTTGCAGTTTATTCAAAGTAAACCTGCCATCCATGCTGTTGGTGCTAGACAGGGATGTCGGCACGTACACACACAGCCCTGCTTTTCCCATTCCAGGTGGACAGTATCTGACAGTGTCGGGAGCCAAAGGCCCAGGGGGAAAGGCCGCTCGCTTGGTGCTACCTCTCGGCCACCTCATGCATTCAGGGGACCTGTGCCTGTCGTTCAGGCACAAGGTGACGGGGCTGCGCTCCGGCGCGCTCCAGGTGTTTGTGAGAAAACACAGTGCCCACGGAGCAGCCCTGTGGGGAAGAAATGGTGGCCATGGCTGGAGGCACACACAGATCACCTTGCGAGGGGCTGACGTCAAGAGCGTAAGTAGAACTGCAAAGGGGGCAGAGCCTGGGAAGTTTTCCTTTCATAGGAGAACTCTGAGATCTGAATCTGAAGAAGCCTTGTTCTCTTCATGCATTCAGGCACAAAGGTTTGTGTTTTTCTGGATATGAGAACTCTGTTCTTTGCCTCTTCCTATAATCCCTTTTTGCTGCTTCTGACATTCTTCACTGCAACCTATGACTACCACCACTCTCCCCCAGTGCTGGTGAAAAGCCCCTATTTTTAATGGAAAAAAAAAAAAATCAGGAATTAAAAAAGAAAAAGGTAACAACTTGAAAGGGTAGAGATGGTGAGCTTAACTGTACCTGCTTTTCCTTTTTCTGCAATGCCTTTACTTTTCAGAGTTACCCTAAGTGTTTTTTTTTTTTTTTTTTAAATATTTCTTTAAAGTCTAATTTTGCCTCAGAGATCATAGTTAAGCAGCCTTGGGTGGAAACCGAGAACAATATGCTTGGGAAGTCCTATTCAGGACAGGATGTGGGAAAAGCTTTGATTGGATATATAAATTTTATCTTAAGTAATCAAGTCATAGGTAGCAATAAAATGATCTGTAGCATCCCATCGAAATAATGTATTTGGAAATGCATATTTATGCTCATATTCATAAAACTTGCTATTAGGAGATTCTGCATCTATGACTATAGGTATGGTTTCTAGAAACTATGTTAAAAGGGATAGACTCCATTAATACAGCTTTTATCTGTCTTAGATTTGTTTTACCCTTTGAAAAAAATATTGTTTGGAAAAATAAAGTCATTTCAAATTACAGCATAGAAAGGTTTCTGTTTTTAAAAGAGCAAGGATGCTCTAAAGAAGGTAAAAATACAAGAAAGTGTTTGTACTTTACATAAGTAAAACAACACTGTGATTGGATTGTGGTGTCCGGTTCAAATCCATTTTAGGCAACAAAGCCAGCTTAACCCAATGAAAAATGAGCAAACGTCTAGGATAGGCTGCATGATTATGATCTTCCAGATCTTCAGCTCTTATTTCTACATCTTTATATTCCATCTCTCTTTTTTTTTTTTTTTTTTTACTTCTAACCTTGGTAATCTTTGGCAAAGTGTCCACTTCATAAGCATTCCTAAATTGAGGTAGTCTGTCATTCCGAATGGCTTTTTTTTTAAAGAGTAACTGCTTCTGAGTGATGTGGTCTGATTAATAGTTTACTGATGATTTGAGTTTTTACCAAAAGGCAAGCCTTGGGTGACCATGGTTATGTTCTAGTCTTTCCTTCTGTTGAGTAAGTTCACTATTTGGTTTGGGGGAAAGTTTGCCTTTATTTTGCGAAACGAGCGGGCATTGGGAAGGGGCAGAGGAGGCTTGACTGGTGTGTGCATTCTCTCCCCAGGTCATCTTCAGAGGTGAAAAAAGGCGTGGCCACACTGGGGAGATTGGATTGGATGATGTGAGCCTGAGAAAAGGCCATTGCTCTGAAGAACGCGAGCAACTTCCGAACTAGCAATGAATTCCCCTGTTGCTCTTTTCTTTTTCCAATCTTCACCTCCTGTCCTCTCCTCCCTCTTATCAGGCCTAGGAGAAGAATGGGTCAGTGGGTCAGGAGAAAGTCTGGTGGGTGACCCACACCTCGTGGCCTGCTTTTGTGCAATTCCAATGAACAGTGACACCCTCCTTGAAATACAAGGGGCGCCTGTGGGCACATCCAAGCCAGCTTTGGGTGTTACCTTCCAGGCTACGGCTCTTTTAGGAAGGCCTTGGGCACGTGTGCCATCCTTCGTCCTGGTTACGGGGTGTTCCTAGTAGCAAATTGTGGGAGAAGTTTTCAAAAGAAATGCGTGCAAATGGCCATTCTCTTATCTGTTCAGTGTTGTACCATGGGTAGTATTGACTTCCCCTAAGCTATGTTGTACAATGTGCTTGTGAAATTGGTTTCTCCCCTTCACTTGTTAGCTCTGGCCTGACCTGAACTCTGACTTTTACTGCCATTCACTTTATAAAAGAAGGGTGTGTAACATATCAAGATGCATTTATTCTCGTTATCTGTATTTTTTTTTAAAACAATTATGTAGGGTGGGCACGTAATCCCTCGTTAGTAGTGTGTTTTGTGTAAATGTGCTATTGATATTAAGTAGTTACGTGTTCCTAATATTTACAGACTCTAGTTGCAAGGGAAAAGGCAGCTTGGGATCTCTTAGATTAAAAACTACCCGGTGAAATGTCATCCAGTGCCATGACTTTATTTTGGCAGCAAGAGAAAATCGGAAGAGATGTCAGGTGTGGTAGCGGAGGGATGAAGTTTTTCACAGCCTTGAGTCTGATCACTGTAAAAGGATAGTGAACCATTCAGGTAGACAGGAAGCTGCAGTTACCATATAAAACCCTCACTGTTTCAGGTTATACTTCAAACCAACAGTTTTTACAATAACATGGCTCTCTCTGGTAATCTGTAAAAAGCTCTGTAAAAGCTCTGGTTGTTTCAGAGAAAAGATGCTGTTTCTGGAAGGGCGAGGGGAAGCATGGGGGAAGGTCTGTTGAAACAGATTTTTCATACTAATTTTTAAGTCCATATATACATTTAGGCAGGTCTAGCTCATAACTATGTGCTGTCTTGTCAGAACGGGATTGGAAGCAAGTCCGTGCTTGGAGGCATTTTGTTGGATTCACACACACGTCAGAGCAAGAGGACAAGATTGGAATTCTAGGATCTAGGAACCCCTAACTACATTTCCTCCCTGGATATTTTACCTTCATATTAAAAAATACACGACTTTTATAAGGCAACTTACTCATGAGGCTTTTCTTTATTTCTGATTAATCAAAATATTTTCTGCTGTTTTTGCCAGGAATCACAAAGATGATTAAAGGGTTGGAAAAAAAGATCTATGATGAAAAAGTAAAGGAACTGGGATTATCCAGCGTGGCGAAGAGAAGACTGAGGGGCAAACCATTGCTGGTTTTCCAGTGTATGGATGGTTGGTACAGAGAGGATGGTGACCAGCTCTTCTCCATATGTGCTAAGAATAGAACAAGAGGAAACAGGCTTAGACTGGAGTGCAAGGGGGCATTTCCTGGCAGGGACAATTGTTAAATTAGAATCCTTTGTTTAAGAAAAAAAGTGAATCTCCCTCTCCCTCCCTCCCTCCCCTCTCTTTTTGAGGCTTTTAAAAAATTAGATGAAAATCTGTCTATTTAAGATGGTTAAAGATGTTCTTATGTCAAGGTAGAGTTAACAGAATCTTCTGAAAGATGTTTTAATCCTATTATTATGTAATGAAAATCTTCAGACGGTGTCATTTGGACGACGCCAGGGTCTTATTTAGGCATTTACCTTTTGGCCCCTAATGGAGGAGAATCAAAAGGGGAAAAGCCCACCAAGTGCAGAGCTCACTAAAAGACCTCTCTATGGCAAACCTAGCAGGATTAAAACAGGAAAAAAAACAAACAAAAAAAAAAGACGTATTCTTAAAAGAGTATGATGGACGTGTATTTTAGTATCTTAATATCCTAATGTGGTAGGGTTCATTTTTTTTCCTTGGTAAAGGTATAACCTTTCACTTGCTCAGTGGATATTTTAGGTTTTAAAAGAGACCATAGTAAGGAACAGAGTTAGAGAGCTTTTTATCTGGTGCATTCTCTCTACAATGTGTGTGACAACTTAACTTGGCCACTGAGAAAGAGTTCCCTGCTCAACACCACTGTCCGGATCGTTGCTTCACTGAACCACTGTAATTCACTTTCTTTTATCAATTGGAATCTCCCAAGTTCCACAAAATGGTAATTTTTTTTTTTTTTTTTTGAAAATAGTTACAACAGAATATCTTTTGTCATTTAACTGGGTGGAGGCAGGACCGGAGCAGGATGTAAAGCAGTGAGCCTTCGAGTAAGGGCCAGGCAGTAGGGCTTTAGATCCATTTTTAGTGATTCATTTCCTTTGTGGTCCTATAACCGCACAACTGAAGAGGAAAGGGGAAAATAATTGAAAATGTCACTTTTAGGTGCCAATACTACATTGCACTAAACTGACAGAAGTTATCCAAAGTACTGTATAACATCTTGTTTATTATTTAATGTTTTCTAAAGTGAAAATGTTAGTGGTTTTCCAATGTTAGTGGTATTTCCAGCCAAATAAAAATAATTCTTTGTAAATAAAAGCACTGTTAATGTTGCCTGTTGTCTATTACTGTTTTCAGTTTTGTTTTGTTTTTGATTGGGAGAATATTGGAGTAGTTTGAATATTGTAGAACCACCTTTTACTTCTTGGGAGACTGGGAACAAAACTGTTGCCCACAACAGGATGCTTTCTAGGCTATGAAATAGGGGAGACCCTTTTATCAGCCTGCCCAGGGAGAGAGCTCAGAGGATCACTGTAGCAACGTGTCAGACCTTGGCAAATTGCTTTGTTTTCTTGTATCTCACTTAGTTGTGAACAATAGCCTCAAGTCCTTTCATGGGAAGGCAGGATAAGCTAGAATATATGAATATATATGAATTCTAAGTGAAAAGTCTTTTACTAGTGTTGGTTTTGTTAACTTGTAGTAGTTTACTCATATTCTAATAGCCTTTCCTGATGGAGAAAACAACTATAAGGAAACGAACCTAATGAAATCATGCAGGATTAAAAGTTCGTCCTCCTTACAAGGCAATGAAGGGAACCCCCCTCTCTGGCACTGCAAACTGCAGTGAGGAGTAATAGTACTGGGGGACCCTGAACAAATTTTCCTGTCCCAGGGCAAAGAAGAAACACTGTAGTTTAAAAGGCAACTAGTATACCAAAGATGCAGCCCTAGCCAAGGATGCAGAGAAGGGGGAACCCTCTTACACTGCTGGTGGGAATGCAAACTGGTGCAGCCACTCTAGAAAACAGTATGGAGGCTCCTCAAAAAGTTAAAAATAGAACTACCCTATGATCCAGCAGTTACAGTACTAGGTATTTACCCAAAGAATACAAAAGTACTAGTTCGAAGAGATATGTGCACCCTGAGGTTTATCTACAATAGCCCAGTTATGGAAAGAGCCCAAATGTCCATCAACTGAGGAATGGATAAAGAAGATGTGGGGTGTGTGTGTGTGTGTGTGTATATATACACACAAACAAAGGAATATTATTCAGCCATCAAAAAAATGAAATCTTGCCATTTGCAATGACATGGATGGAGCTAGAGGGTATTACACTAAGTGAAATAAGTCAGAGAAAGACAAAGACCATACGATTTCACTCATATGCGGAATTAAACAATCATGGGGAGGAAGAAAGGAAAACTCAAAAACAGACCCTTAACTATAGACAACAAGCTGATGGTTAGAGGGGAGATGGGTGGGGGGGATGGGCGAAATAGGTGATGGGATTAGGAGGGCACTTGCTGTGATGAGCACCAGGTGTTGTATATAAGTGTTGAAGCACCAAATTTTACACGTGAAACTAATATTACAGTGTACGTTAACTGGAATTTAAATAAAAACAAAATAAAAAGAACAAAAGATCCAGCCTTAGAATGCTGCCAAATGGTAGGAGAGCTGCTGGAACTTTCCACTGGTCAGAGGGGCTGGTGAGGGCCATGGCTTACATTCCCCATCCACCTCGATAGCATGGATGAAAGCAATCCAGGTGCCCAAGCCAGCTTCCCATATCAGGAGCCCTGGACCCCTAGCCCACACCAGCCCCAGCAGCTCCACCCTGAGGCAGCCCCAGCACAGCACAGCACAGCACAGCACACAATGGGACACACCTGGTCAGCATTCACTACAGCTCCAGCTGTCTCACCAAAGTAACAGGTAAAA
Source organism: Phoca vitulina (assembly GCF_004348235.1). Classification (NCBI taxonomy): domain Eukaryota; kingdom Metazoa; phylum Chordata; class Mammalia; order Carnivora; family Phocidae; genus Phoca; species Phoca vitulina. Next base: position 81,539,879 of record NW_022589706.1, read on the forward strand.
TGCAGCCCAGAACACTCCAGGTCTATACCACTGCAGCCCCAGACAACTTGTTAGGGTGCCCATGCATGGAGCACCTCAAGACCCTATGGCCCACACTGCACCTCAGCTCCAGCTGCCCTGTGAGGGAGCTCTCTCTGCAGAAAGCCTCAGGACACACTGGCTTGCACCCACTTCAGCTTCAGCTATCTTGCCAGCATGCTGTCTGTGTGGAGAGCCCTAGGACCTCCCCCAGCCCATGCCCACTTCAGCTCCGGCCATCCCTCCCAGCCCAAGCCAGGCACAGTTCCAGCCAGCCAAACTTACCAAACGCACACAGTTTACACAGGGGATGACCATACATAAACCAATCCTTCAAGTTTAGAAGTAGCTGTTATGCTTAATTTATAGAAATAAACACAGAAAGTCAAGCAAAATGTGGAGACAGAGGAATATGTTCCAAATGAAAAAAATAAGACAACCCCCCCCAAAAGTAAACGAAATGGAGATAAGCCATATTCCAGATAAAGAGTTTAAAGTAACGATCATATAGATGCTCACTGGACTGGAGAGAAGAGTGGAAGAACTCAGAATTTCAACAAAGATATAAAATGTAAAAAAGAACTAATCAGAATTGAATACAATAATTGAATAAAAAAATACACTAGAGGGAATCAACGGTAGACTAGCAAATGCAGAACAGTGTTCTGGAAGACAGTAATGGAAAGCACCCAAGCTGAACAGCAAAAAGTAAAAAGAATTTTTAAAATAAGGATAGGTTAAGGGATCTCCTGGACAACATCAAGCAAACAAACATTTGCATTAGAGGGGTCCCAGAAGAAAAGGCAGAAGAGAAGGGCCACAAAACTTATTTGAAGAAATAACAGCTGAAAACTTCCCTAACCTAGGGAAGGAAATGGACATCCAAGTTCAGGAAGCACAGAGTTCCAAACAAGATGAACCTAAGGAGGTCCACACCATAATACCTAATAATTAAAACATCCAAGATAATAGAAAGAATTTTAAAAGTAGCAAGAGAGAAGCAGAAACTTACATATGAGGGAAAACCCATAAGGCTGTTCTTTTTCAGCAGAAACTTTGCAGGGCAAAAGGGAGTGGCATGATATATTCAAGCACTGAGAGGAAAAAACCTACAACCAAGAATACTCTACCCAGCAAGGTTATCATACAGAATGAAGAAGAGAGAGAGTTTTCCAGAAAAATAAAAATTAAAGGAGTTCATTACCACTAAGCTGACCCCTTATAAGAAATAAAGGGACATCTTTAAGTGGAAAAGGCCATAATTAGATGTAAGAAAATTATGAATAAAAAGATATAAAATATGACAACACATATATAAAACATGGAGGAGGTAGTAGAAAAGAATTTTTTTTAGAATGTGTTTGAACTTAAGTGACCATCAATTTAATATAGACTGCAATATACTTAGGATGCTATATATGAACCTCATGGTATCCTACAAACCCAACACCTATAATAGATACACAAAGACAGAAAGAAAGCCAAGCATAACACTACAGAAACTTAATCACAAGGAAAGAGAACGAGAAGAAAAAAGGAACATAGGAGAACTATAAAAACAACCAGAAAACAATTAACAAAATGGCAATAACACTTATAAATAATTACTTTAAGTGTAAATGGTCTAAATACTCCAATAAAAAGACATGGGGTGGCAGATAGGTGCACCCCTATGTTTATTGTAGCATTATTTATAATAGTAAAGATACGGAAGCAGCCCAAGTGTCCATGGATAGATGAAAGGATAAAGACAAATGGATTCACATACACACGTACATATAATGGAATATTACTGAGCCATAATAGGGTCTTGCAATTTTAAACAACATGAATGAACCTAGAGGGTATTATGCTAAGTGAAATAAAAGACAAATACAATGATTTCACTTATATGTGGACTCTAAAAAACAAATGAATAAACAAACAAAAAGCCAAATCAGACCCATAAATACAGAGAAGTGACGGTCGCCAGAGGAAAGGCAAGAATGGGCAAGGTGGGTGAAGGGGAGTGGGAGACACAGACTTCCAGTTACAGAATGAATAAATCATGAGGGTAAAAGGTATAGCATAGGGAATATAGTCAATGGTATTATAATAGTGTTGTATGGTGACAGAAGGCAGGTACACTTGTGATGAGCATAGCATAACATACAGAATTGTCAAAATCACTGGTGTACACCTGAAACTAATATCACATTGTGTTTCAACTATACTTCTATAAAAAAAATCCGCAAAAAAAAATTTGTTCTGCAGGATTATAAAAAAATATGCTCAATGGCTTCTTTCTAATAAAGAACACTTATCAGATGGGAAACTCAAATTTTGGATAAATACATACTTTAAACAAAAGGTTAAGGAAAACTAGTTTCCTTATCTCAGAGATGTTTCCTTATTTCAGAGATGCTCCCTAATGATCCTTAGGAGATCCAAGAAAACTCAGGTTTTCTGAGTATGTTAACTAAGAAGATAACCCTCTTCTGAAACCTACTTGAGGTTTGGGGTTGGAGGAAGCAGATAAGAATGAGATTCCAGGGTCCAGTTCACTGAGTTACTTGACAGATTTTATATCACTTACTATGTGCATGACTCTGGTGTACAAGAGTAAGCAGACTTCCCTTTGTGGGGTTGCAATCTAGAGAGGAAGATGGACATTTATCAAGTCATATAAAATAAATGCAAAATTACCATTATGAAAAATAGTATGTGGTACCTTGAAGGCTCTGAAAGCATGGTGGGTTCCAGGACTTTGGGCCCACCACTTTTCAAACTCTGATGAGCATGGGAATCACCTAAAGGTCTTGTTAAAAATCAGCTTCTGATTCAGTGTATCTGGAGTGGGACTTGAGATTCTATATTTCTAACCAGCTCCCAGGTGATGCCCACCAAGTTCTGGGGCCCACTTTGAGTAAGAAGGGCTTAATGCTAATACACAGAGGAGCATGGGGCCTCTAGCTCTGTCAACATTCACTGTTAGTAGGACTAAAGTTCCATGGTTGCAAGATCTACATTCACAAAAATTTACTAAATTCCAGTGCATTTTTTCTTTCAAAAAATGTTCGGGTCTCAACAAATAGAGAATATCAATAAATAGACAAATATTTTAAAAGAACAGAAATTCTGAATATAATAAGTACTATTACTAAAATGAAAAATTCACTAAGATATTCAACAGCAGATCTGAGCTGGTAGGAGAAAGAATCTGTCAACTTGAAAAGGAGTCAGTTGTGATCATCCAGTCTGAGGAACAGAAGGATAAAGCTTCAATAAAGATAAAAAATATAGACTTAAGATCAACGAGGAACTAGAAGACGTGAAAAATTCTATAAACCAAACAGACCTAACATGCATTTGTAGAACACTCTGCCCAATAACAAACACATTGGGCATGGACATTTTTCTCAAGTGCACAGAGATGTTGGCAAACCATAAGTTGGGCCATAAAACAATATCAATAAATGTAAAAATATTGAAATTATAAAAAATATGTTATTCAACCACAATGGAATGAAATTAGAAATCAGTAACAGAGGGAAATTTACAAATATATGGAAATTAAACAACATGCTCATAATCAATGGCTGAAAGAAGCAACCATGGAAAAATTAGTATTTTGAGATTGATAAAAATGAAAACTCAACATGTCCAAACTTATGGGATACAGCTAAAGCATTGCATATGTGACATTTCTATTTGTAAATGCCTATATTAAAAAGGAAGAAAGATGTCAAATCAATAATGTAAACTTCAACCTTATAAAATTATAAAAAGAGCGGGGCGGCTGGGTAGCTCAGTCGTTAAGCGTCTGCCTTCGGCTCAGGTCATGATCCCAGGGTCCTGGGATCGAGCCCCGCATCAGGTTCCCTGCTCAGCGGGAAGCCTGCTTCTCCCTCTCCCACTCTCCCTGCTTGTGTTCCCTCTCTCTCTGTGTCTCTCTCTGTCAAATAAATAAATAAAATCTTTAAAAAATTATAAAAAGAGCAAATTAAATCACAATAAGAAGGAAATAAAGATTTGAGAACAAAAATGAACAGAAAAATAATATAGAAAAATCAATGAAACTATAAGTTGGTTCTTTGATAAAATGAACAAAATTTATGAACATTTAGCTAGGCTGAACAAGAAAAAAACACTTAAATTAATAAAATCAAAGTGAAAGAGGGAACATATCACTGACCTTACAGACATATAAAGGATTAGAAGAGAATACTCTGAACTATTTTATACAAACAAATAAGATAACCTAGATCATATGGACAGAGTCTTAGACACAAACTACTGAAACTGAATCAAAAAGAAATAGGTAATCTGAATACACCAATTGCAAGTAAATAGATTGAACTAATAATCAAAAATTTTCCACAATAGAAAGCCAATGCCCAAATTAGCTTCAGTGGTGAAGGTTACCAAATGTTTAAGAAGAATTAACACCAAGTATTTTTAAACTCTTTAAATAATTGGAAAGGAAAACACTCTTCAACTCATTCTGTAAGACCAGTAAATAGAATAGTTTGGAGATTATTGCCATCTTAACAATATTAAGTCTTCCCTTTCATGAACATGGGACACAGCAAAGGCAGTGCTCAAAGGGACTTACTGCAGTAAACACCAGTAAATACTAGAAGAGACTATCTCAAATCAATTTACATGAAAAAACTAAATTTACCTGAAAAAACTAGAAAAGCAAGTGCAATTTAAACGCAAAGCTAGCATAAGGAAAATAAAGATTGAAGCAAAGATAAATAAAATACAAAGTAAAAACAATACACAGAATCAACAAAATAAAAAAAATTTTTGAAAGAAAAAAAATCAACAAAATTTAAGAACAGTTAGCTAGATTAACAAAAAAAAAAGAGAGAGAGAGAGAGAAGAGACACAAATAACTAAAATCAGGAATGAAAGTGGAACATTATCCCAACCTTACAGAAATAGAGAATAAGAGAATACTATAAACAATTGTATGCCAACAAATTAGATAACCAGATGAAATGGACCCATTTCTACAAACAAATTACCAAAAAGAACTCAAGAAAAGAAAGAAAATCTCAACAGACTTATGACAAGTAAAGAGACTGAAGCAGTAATCAAAACCTGCTAGCAAAGAAAAGTCCAGGATCAAATGTCTTCACTGGTGAATTCTACCCAAATTTAAAGAATTGACATGAAATCTTCTCAAACTCTTCCAAGAAATAGAAATGAGGGAACACTTCTTAACTCATTCTATGAGACCAATAGTGTTCTGATACCAAAACTAGATAAAGACATCATAAGAAAATATAGACCAATATCCCTTATAAATATAGGTGCAAAATCCTCAACAAAATACTAGTAAATCATATCCAATAGCGCATTAAAAAGATTATACATCATGATGGATTTATGCCAGGAATGCAAAGGCGGTTTAAAATAAGAATTAATCAACACTTTACTGGATATTCTAGCTAAAGCAATTAGACAAGAAATAAAAAGTACTGAAAAAGAAGAAGTAAAACTATCTGTATTTGCAGAGGACATGATCCTCTTGGTGAGAATGTAAATGGTACAACCACTGTGGAAAACAGTTTGGCAATTTCTCAAAAAGTTAAAGACAGAATCACTCTATGACCCAGAAATTCCAGTTCTGCGTATATATGCAAAGTATTGAAGACAGATATTTAAACAAATACTTGTACACAAATTTTCATAGCAGCACTATTCACTAATAGGCAAAAGGTAGAAATAGCCACAATATTCACTAACAGATAGATAAGCAAATTAGGGTGCATCCATGCACAGAATATTATTCAGTCATTAAATGGAATACCACAGTGTTGATGAACCTCAAAAACATTATGTGAAGTGAAAGGAGTCAGACACAGAGGTCACATATTCTATTACTCCACTTACATGAACTATCCAGAGTAGGTAATTCAACGGAAACAGAAAGTAAATTGAAGGTTCACAGAGGGGAAATGGAGAATAACTACTTAATGGGTCAAGGATTTATTTGGGGTGATTGAAATGTTTTGGAACTACACAGAGGTAGTAACTGCACAACACGTGAGTGTAGTAAATGCAACTGAATGGCTCACCTCAAAATGGGTAATTTTATACCAGGTATGCTTCATCTTAGTATTTGTTTTAATTCTCAAATAATGTAGCAGAAAAAAAGGAGAAAGAACAACAAACAGATGAGAGCAAGTTGGTAAATTTAAACCAACCTCTAACAATAATATTATTATATATAAATGGTCTAAACACCCCAATCAAAAGGAAGAGATTGTCAGATTGGATAAAAAAGCAAGAGAAAATCATATGTTGCCCGTAAGACACAAATAAGAAACAAAAGAAAACAACATTTCTGGGCATGGAATATTTAAATTTGCTAACCTGGTACAGAACATTGTTCTGTCAAACAAATGGCGGGGCCTTCAGAATAAGAAGTCATAACTGAGGGCACTTAAATAAAGTGGAGGCAGGGATCCAGGAAGCCTATATTGTAGAAGACAAAGCCACATTCATGAAATGGGGATAATTTACCAGATAGGATTTTCAGGGCTCCAGGAAGCAGAAAACTGAAAACAGCCTGGGATTATAGTGGAAGTTAGTTCCAAGTTGATCTTCTGGGGTTAATTCACTAAAAGCCAATAATTGAGCCCTCACTCATAATCTGGAATTTAATTTCAAAGAGCACAGTTTACTACACTGGAGGCTCTGTTCCACTGTCTCATGCGTATCCTTATTTTCCAGACCAAACTCCCTCAGATATTCTGGATTTATCTGTAGACAGTGTTTTTCAGACGCGTTAAATTATCTAAAGCAGTGGTTCCCAACTGGGGGCAATTTTGACCCTTGGGGGATATTTTGGTAGTGCCTAGAAACCTGTTTAGTTGTCACAAGTTGGGGGTGCTACTTGCATGTAGTGGGTAGAGGCCACATATGTTGTTAAACATCCAATAAAGCATAAGACAGCACGCCACCACACAACAAAGAATCATCTGGCTTAAAATATCAACTGTGCACGGTTGCAAATACCTGATCTACATCAATAATTCTAAATCAATGATTTCCCAACAGCAGTCCCCACGGACCTAGCAGCATCAGTACTGGGAACGTTATTAGAATCACAGATTCTCAGGCTCCATCTCTGAACTACAGAATCAGGAGCTCTGAGCTGGAGCCCAGCGATCTGTTAATAACAAGCTCACCAGGTGATTCCGGTAAGTGTCAGTTTGAGATTAAACTCTAACTCTTTCCATTTCCCACTCTCTAGAAAGAGTGACTTACAGGAGACCAATCCTCCAGTGCCTTACTACCACTACCATCTCACTCCTTAACTCTGAGCTTTAACATCACTGTTCTACAAAAACTGCTTTTTCAGAGGCTGCTCATCATTGTGTATATTCCATCATTCAATCCACACATATCATTACACCAGAAAGCACTTGGCAATTGTTAACCGCTGCACCCATTTCCTTGAAATCATCTCCCTTGGCTTCCATGAGCCACACTCCCATATTTGCAACCTCTTACTGGAAAAATCCAAGGAGCCCCAAATTTACCAAGTCCAACTGTATTAATTATAGTTCATTATTAATCTCCCCAAACCTGCTCCCCATTGCTAATCACCCCTATTCTCTAGATGAAAGCAATATCTTATCAAGGCCATTAATCTTTGAAATTTGCCACATCCTTAAAACTTATTTTTATGTATCTACATCATTGACAAATTTTAATAATTCTACCTCTGAAATAGTTCTTCTGCCTCCATCCCTCACCAATCAAAAATGCAAAATCTGGGGGGACCCCGCCCTCGGTGCACAGTGCAGCCTCCCAGAGGCTCGCTAGGAGTAGGTGAGCGTGACTGGCTTTGAGGAGTTCAGCCAGGCTGTGGAGCAGAGACCATTTCCACTTACTTTACAGTGTCCACGGACACTGGGAGGAAGGGCTGGTGCCCGGACTGTGTGCAGGCTGAACCAGTTGTACGAGAGGGGCTGAAGCAGGTTAGTGAAGGAAGTGTGTTCATTTACTGCCAAGTAGGAGAAAAACCTTATTGGAAAGATTCAAATAATGACCTCAGAAAAAAACTTGGAAGTCACTGCATTGCCTACACCACTTAACTAGGGAACACCTAAAAAACTGCTAGAATCTGAATGTCTTCAGACCAACCTCCTGGAGATGCTGTTCTCTGAGGATTAAGACTTGAGGATGGCAACTGTGTCTTAAATCCTGATTGGATGCGGTATAAAAGCAACTGCATACTTGTTTGAATTCATGTTAGCAACCAATCAGTAAGTAAAAAAAATGGTATATGCTTAAATAAAGTGCTATTAAAATGTCCATGAACTCTCAAAAAAATGCAAACTTTGAGGGATGACCTTTTTTTTTTTTATGTGACGTTAAGAGAGAGTGATGATTTAATTCACCAGGCATTTTAAATGACGGGTCAATAGTACTCCTCTCATGAAGGCATTTTGTCTCTTGGGTCAGCAAGAGCCACGAATGCAGAGCAGAAACTTATCCCCCTCTCTTTTTGCATCATATGTACTTTGGTCAGCTCATTTAAATCTGTTATCAAGTAATGTAATTAAAACAAAACAACTAAACATACCTTGGTTCCTGCAGGGTTGAACTCACCATCCAAGTAATCTGAACATTGGCAGAAAGCAGGAAGTTTGAGATATTTAGGAATAAATAGGGAACAGCCTTTCTTGTTCCTTTTTAGTAGAAATCAAATGAGCTGTGCTTTTCAGCCTTGTTACTCAAAGTATAGTCAGCAAAAGCTATAGACTATAGAAGCAAAAGCTTCACCTGTGTGCTTTCAGAAACAGAATCATGAGCCCACCCCAAACCTAATGAAGCAAGATCCACGTATAACAAGAGTCCCTGAGTGGTTTGTATGTCCATTAAGTGTTTTGAAGCACGACTTGAGAGAATGAAGCTTTTTTGTAGAGCTTAGCTTTCCCCTACATGCAACCCCCTGGAAACCTATCTGCCCAGCTTTCCCACGCTTTAGAGCCGTGGGTTCTCGAAGTGTGGTCCGGGAACCAGCAGCTTCAGCATCACCAGCGAACTTGTTAGAAAGCAGATTCCCAGGCCCTCTCCGATCTACTGAATCAGACACGGGAGGCGGGGCCCCACAGTCTGGGTTTCGATGGGCCCACAGCGATTTGGATGGCGAACCACCCCTTTAGGGATGGCCTCTGTGGCTGAGAGCAAAGCCCAGAGGCTCCCTGCCCTCTCTAAAGGTCCACTGAGCACCCGCGACACCAGCACTGCTGCGGGCGCCATCAAATCCCGAAAAAGGTTCCACATGGTTTTAGGGCTGATTCCTAATTAGGAGAACCCGAGTGGGTGTCATTCCGTTGGTATGGTGAATACTAATATTTGGGATTACATAGAAAATGTACAGTTTATAAAGCGTTTTCCGTGGTGTTTAACTCAATCCTAGCTGCAACCCAAGGATATAGATATAATTACCTCCTGCAAGAGAGGAGGAGGCAGAGCTTGAGAAAGATTGATTAAGTGACTTTTTTAGGGCATGTTAAGGGGCAGGGCCAGTCTTTGAACGGAAAAGCCCCATTATAAAGAGATCTTCTACCAACTGTTTGAAAACTTGAATGAAGAAGTTTCACGTGCTGCTGAAAACTGCAAGATGTTCTTTACCTTTTGGGGAACGGATTTCAGGTTAATGAAGGAGGACTCATAAAAAATAAGATTCACAACTTCCTCTCTAACGGTTCAGCAACAGCAAATATATGAATGCATAGAGTAAGAAAGCAAATGAGGCCAAATGTTGACATCTGCTGCATCTAGGTGAAGGATTTATGAGTTTTTATTGCACAATTTTTGCAATTTTTCTTTAAAAAAATAAAATCCTCAGGGCTGCCAACATTTATCTGTGTGGTCCAGTAGGTGGACACTATACTTCTTACCTACCCTTGAATACGTTTTCAGGACTTCTGTCAATAGCTTCTAAGTATAAAAGAACTTATCTCTGCATAGGGTAGAAAGCACGGAGTGGACATAAGAAGAACAAGGAACACGCGTTTACGTTTTTTTCCCTTTTACAGTGAAACTTATTCATTTATGCTGATATTCTTTATTGGGGTCAATAATTTACTGTCAAAGGGCAATTCTGGGTTGCAATTTTTACTAATATGGTTGTGTCCTGTCTAACCCCAGGCAGAAGACCAGTTTCACACAGGATCGTCCTGGGGATTTTCAGAGAATCTGGCTTTCAGATTCAATGTGCTGCTTGGCCCCTGGTGCTGTAATTCTCAAGCACTGTAGCCAGTGACTACATTTGGCTACACCGATATTTCAGAGACGTTCTTCTCCTTCCATACCACTTGACTCATGTTTCACAGCTAGTGTTTCTGAAAGCTTTTTTGATTAAATACTGGCTTGGGAAAAAAAAAAAAATAACTAGAAAGACATTGTTGAGACAACTAGGAGAATTTATTTTTTTAAGATTTTTATCTATTTATTTATCTGACAGAGAGAGAGAGGGAGTGCACACGAGCTGGGGGGAAGAGCAGAGGGGGAAGGAGAGGGGCAAGCACAGTCCCCGCTGAGCGCAGAGCCCACACGGGGTTCAATCCCACCATCCTGAGATCATGACCTGAGCTAAAACCAAGAGTCTGGGGCTCAACCGACTGAGCCACCCAGGTGCCCCAGAATTGATTTAGATAATCAATGTCCAAATGAATGATTACACCTCCACGTGCCCTGAACCCACTCATAAGGAGCCATCCTGCCGCATAGCTTGGGTCCTCTTGACTTCTATTCCTGTGCGGGCAGCAAGGAGATGATGATAAGAGCTAACAACTGCAGATTGTTGACAGTTGCCACATACTTTGGCATTTGCTATCCCACTTGGCCTCAAAATAGATGATTCCCTCATTCGATAGCAGCGCTTGAGCATAGGTAGTATTACTTCATAAACAGGAAATCTGAGGGTCACTGAGGAACCAAATTTCCGAAAGTCACTTGGATAACAGGCACCAGTGCCACAACTCAACTGCAGGGCTGAGCTTTCAAATTCTCTTCTCTCCTGCAGAGCCAGACAGCAAGTCACAGAGGTGCTGCTGTCCCTTGTCCAGCCCGGGGGTGGCGGGCAAGAAGAGGCTTCCAGGTCTGAACACCCACTTAGTGGCAGCCAGAGAACTCACTGAACATTTCTGAGGATGCCAAAAATCATACCTGCTGATTGTGGAATACTGAGAAAATTCCAAAAGAGGGGGAAAAGCAAGGAAGGAGGAGGGGAGAGAGAGAAGAAAGGAAGACTCCTATCTCAACCTGGAAATAGCCATTGCTACTACTTTGGTATACATCCTCTCAGACTTCTCGTTGTATTTGTACCTTTGCTATCCAAACCTACAGGTAACGGCTTATAATTAACATCGCTTAATGAATAGCTTTCGCTGAAGTTGAACGCGCTCCTACTATCTTCTTCATAGTATTCTTTGAAGGGATAAACCACAAACACTTGAGTTGTTTCTCCAGGACTTTGGACTGCCTCTGTAGACAGGTCCTCTAGGGACTCCAGAAGCCTAATTAGGCTGCAGGAAATGATTCACCATCCGTTTGTAATTGCTGGCCTCTTTCCTTTCTTTCACTTGCTCCACTGAACCATGGAAACATTCCCTGGAGGCCTGCGGTGTAATAATGCACGAGGTGGGGTTCTCAGAAAAGCCAGACCTGAGTAGTTGGTAGTCCTTCAGAAATACAGAGAGGAAAGCCCAGGCCCAATAGGGATCTTTCTTTTTCGATCCCAAACCAGCAACAAAGTTTGCTGCTCCCTCCCAGTTGTTCGGGGGGCCGCCTGAAGGGGAATTAGCAGTGGGCATGAATGGAAGTCATAGATTTGGGGGACTCAGTTCATCTCAGACTCCAGTTCACTTCTTCTAAGTTTTTGGTAAAGTATTACTACAATGAGGCTAAAGGAGACATTCAGATGCCATTGTGTGTAACTCAGCTTTATTCTGGAAGCTTACCACAGAAGGCAAAATGCCTGTGAGCCATATGGGAGGTGGAAAATCAGGTATATTTGTTGCCAGACCAATGTCAATATTGGAAAAAGTACTTGCGATTGTATAGCTAAATAACTGTGTGCAGCCCTTCTGATACACGAAGTACAGTATATTATTTTCTACTTCGGGTTTGCTTTAAAAGGGCGTTTTATTCCAACTGCTCCTTAAAGCTGCTAAATGTTAGTGAAAATTATGTTGCTTAGAATTAAATGCTGAGAGAATTCTTCATAAAATACCAAAAATGTCCAGGGACTTCTGGGTAATATGTGAAAACAAAACCAGCAAAACAAACACAAAAACACCTTGCCTTACTCTGCTTGGAAAGCTGTGGCTTTTTAGCCTGGATGGTGTTCATTGAATAAAAGAGGGTTTTTCTTTTTTTCTTTTAATTTTTATTTATTTATTTGAGAGAGAGAATGAGAGAGAGAGAGAGAGCACATGAGAGGGGGGAGGGTCAGAGGGAGAAGCAGACTCCCCGCCGAGCAGGGAGCCGGATACGGGACTCAATCCTGGGACTCCAGGATCATGACCTGAGCCGAAGGCAGTCGCTTAACCAACTGAGCCACCCAGGCGCCCAAGAGGGTTTTTCAACAGAGGTTAAAATCATTTGGGAGGCGGTTTGGTCCATTCCTGAAGAGCTACTTGAGTGAGCAGTCCTTGTGTGTCCTTGGACATGTGGGATAGCTCTGTGCCCCTGGCCCGGCCCTTGGCTTCCAAGCACAGGGTCTGCCCCCCTCCAACTTGCACCCCCAGATCACTCTTCCATCCCAGTGGATTCTTCCTTAGCAGGTTCAACTTTAAGCTCCTTCTCTACTTCCCACTCAGGCTGTCCTTCCTGGTCAGTTCAAGTTAACATGAAACACGGAGACCTATTAGCCATCCTAGAGCGAGAGATTGTACTTTGGTTTCCAAACAAGATTCAAAACAGTTATGTGCCTCTTCCAAAGAGCTAGCAGTACTCGTCCCAACCTTTAGCACTCTTCTGACTCTGGGGGATCCGGGTCAGTTCCCTCCACTCTCCCTCCCATTACATCCAGCTTGATCTTCTCCAAGCAGAGTAGAGACCTCTTTACAAACCAAAGGTCCCGGTTCTCATTTGGAAGTTGAACGTCATCAAGCTTTGTAACACATCTTCCCTCAGGTCAGGAGAGAAGCCTGGCTATCTGTTGTCCCTGGGGCGGGGGGCGGGGGGGTGAGATGAGGAGATGAGGGGCTCTCTGGGCTTCTACCCTCTCTCTCCTTGTCACAGGCAGCTGTTGAGAACCCCTTCAGTTGTACTGGGTTCCTCCAAAGGACCCCTTGTTCCTGACAGCACCATGAACCCGGAGAAGTCATGCTCCAGAGGCAGAAAACAAAATAGGGTGAAGGAAAGTCCCTTTAAGTAATTTTCTCTTCCCTCTTAAGTTTCATTTCCTCACATCATGTTAAGCTGCTAACAAAGAAGAAAAATGATGACCTTTGAACCTCTGTTTTTCCAAAGTCTGTCCTTTTGTTGCAAGGAATGAGAAAGATGTACCAACTCTTTCTCCATTTGCATTATGGTTAATTTTTAAAGGTATCTTTTTGGTCTAATAAGAACTATGTGGGAAATGGACTTCTTCCAATGTCGTGTCAAACATACTGCAGAGAATGGTCTGGTCTCTCACGGAGAGCTCTGGAGCTCGAGGCGGGCGCTGCCGCAGGACTGTGGAGACCGTCCAGTGTCTCGCCTTCTCACGGTCTCTGCAGCGACTGGGTCCTGGTTTGAGTTAGACCTTCCTTCTAACTGTGACTTGAGGTATTTCTGCTACCATCTGCTCGTGTGACTTTTTCATGGACTTCCTTAGAGGCATCCTCTGACACCCATGACTGACAGTTATGCCACCGTAAGAAACCGATTTTATCAGTTTTTTGTTGCCGTCTAACAACATTTCCACAAACTTGGCAGCCTGAAAGAGCTCCCGTTTAGCGTCTGCCAGTTTCTGTGAGTTGGGAGGAGAGACATGGTGCTCTGGCTTCTCTGCTCAGGGTCTCGCAAGGTGGCAAACAAGGTGGCAGCCAGGCTCGTGTTCTCACCCAGGACTCGGCTGTGGAAGGATCTACTTCCAATCCCATGTAGTTGTTGGCAGAATTCAGTTCCTTGAATCCGCCTCATTTTCTTGCTGCCTGGATGCGGCCCTCAACTCTTGGAGGCCTCCCACAGTTCCTCGCTGCAGGGGGCTCTCCGCACCCACCCACCCCATGACTGCTCGCTTCCTCAGTCAGCAAAGGACAGAGAGAGCCCAGCAAGATGAGCACTAAAATTGTATGCGATGTAATCACGGACATGTAATCATCCAGAGGTCCGTCTGAACACATCTCTTTGTAATGCACACAGTCTCCTAAGCACTGCCCTTTTAATATGCTTAAATGTACTTTGTGTCTGTGGTACCTGAATGGGAATCAAAACCTTGAATTCTTCCTGTTTCCTCTAAGATTGTAAGAAAGTCCCTCTGCATATGACACATTTTCAAAGTGCCCTGCTAATTCTGGGAGGAAAACTTTGCAAAGTGTTTCCACTTTGATGTGCTAGCTTTTAGTCTATATTCAGAAGCAAATGTCTCTCTATTCATGTTTTTTATTAGATCTATTATGCGGAACCGAGCTGCCATAAATTTCTCCTTTAATGGATCACACTTGTAGGCAAAGAATACCGAGTTATTTTTATAAAAATGTTAAGTCTCTAGGTATTTTTAAAAATAGTAGCCATGGGCAATTCCGCGTCAAGTGTGCACTGCTGTTCTTACCAAGTCTCTATCTTTTCAAGTTGGTTCCAACCTGATTAATCCATGAAGATTAGCCAACTGTCCTAAAAAAGTTTTTAGCTCCAGAGTTTGTGTGGCCTTATTAGAACAGCTCTGGGCAGGCCTGCGAGCACACACTGCTGCAAACTGGCCCCATTCCCACTCTCCCATTCTCCTACCATACAAAATCTGTGATTTCCTTGGGCACGAAGGAAATCCTCTCATTGGTGGGAGTGGTTGGGAGCTCCTGACATGAGATCACTGGCTATTTTGTCCAAGGTGTATGATTTCCTTTTGATCTGACAATGCCACTTCAAACTCCCAGCATTTTCAAAGGAAATCAAGAGTGCCATATGGGAAAAAAAAATGGTGAATTTGGTTATTTTAGTGATTTTAAAATCCTAGGCTACTTGAATAATGAAAATACGATCTTAGTTTATATTCCATGAGACTCTTAACTGCTCTCATAAAAAGCATCGGTCATTAAAAAAAAAAAAAATTCCAGACTCAGCAAAATTCATGAAAGGTACACTTCTGAGTATAGAGTTTGATCCTTGAGCATGTCAACCATTCCTCCCCTTGCCTCCTCACTCTGTAACCTTGGTGTGTTTAGGTCACGGTGCCTAATGTTCAGTAATTTCAATACTGTCCACAAGATAGCAGGCATTTGGATCTTTGAATTGTTTTCCAGGATGTTTCATATTTCTAATATTTCACTTTTCACTGCTTGTCCATAGAAGTCTTGGGGAGTGCGGGGGGATGTAAGGGTTGCTGGTGATTGCTGGTCCCCCTTCGCTGGGTTCCCAACAGCCCACCAATTTAGGAGCTTCTACACATTCTCCGAAGTAGAAAGGAAGTCACTGCATTCTCTCTTCTTACTTCTCCCTTTCCTCTACCCCCAGGAGCAGTGACTCGTGTCAGGCCAGATGCCTGGTCCATGATTGCCTATTGGAGGAGGTTCAAAGGGCCTCCCTTTGTCCCTGTTTTTGCTTCCCTCATGTCCTTCTCCACTGTGTAAGCCCCTAAGGGAAGACCTTGCCCCTGGGAGGGAGACGGGGTGCTGCCCTGTAATCGTCCAACTGCTCTGGCTAAGAACATCTCTTAGATAAATGAGGAGAAGTAGTTTGGATTGGCTGCCCAAGCTGTATTCTCAATGCTTGCTTTAGCAGTGATAACCACTAGTGTTTTGGTCTCTATCTGATGACTGGGTCTTTTTAGTTTCTTCCTCGTGTAGAGGAGAGAGGGATGCTATGAATTAGTGTCCTCAGCTACCAGGAAAGTGCTCTAAACCTGCCTCTGCCTTCTCCTTTAGCTCCTAGGGGGAGAGACTGGAGGGAAGGGAATGGGAGTTTTTGGGCAGCAGAGCTCATGAGCAACTTCACGGGGCCTGGTCAGGAAGGCAGACAAAAAGCCGGATGTCCTGCAAAATGAGGGCACTTGGGATGTGGGCCACCACACCAAGTTTAGTTCTTCTTGATTCCAGCCAAATCACAGGAGGTATGCCAAAGTTTCAGTGGCGACTCTGGGCAGGAAGCCAGGCCTGACAAACCTGCTAACAACATGCCTGGTGAGTGCCCAGGGCACAGCTCAAGAGACCCAGAAGATGGACATCCTCCGTGAGTCATGCGGACAGAAAAGGATGGCCTGCCGTGGCCTCTGAGGGGAGCAGCGCTGACTCAGTGTGTGTATGGTGATTTCCTGCCTATCTGAGGCCAGAGGAAAAATATGTCCCCAGATCGCTATCCTCAAATGAAGAATCATGACTTTGACCAACTCAGATGTCAATAAGGTGACCATATTTCTATATGGGACTTCACAGATTCCATGAAAAAGAAAGGGGGACCCTATAGACCAGGAAAGCGGTATGGCCAATGGCATGATGTAGAGAACTGACAATCCACATAGAATCTGAAGTGTCCCGCTGCATCCAAAGTGTGCATCAGAAAGAAGCCCCCCTGTTGTCCACCTCCTGTTGTCATTGGCTGTGGGGTTGGGTTAGCAAAGCTAAGCTTCCGGGACAGGTAGAGAAAGAGAAGACATCTTTGTTCTTTCCTCTGTGGTGATGGAACAAGTTTATTGAATGAGATGCCTGAGGCCAAAGGAAACGAAATATGTGCCCCTGAATGCTTTCGTGAGACCTCGATCAGCTCGCAGAGTAATGGTGGGGTCTCTGGGTCCTGTCACCAGGACAATGTGGCCATGGGCAATAGATGCTCATACACAAAACCTACATTTTCGACTCTCTCTCTGCAGCCTTGTCCTTTCTCCTGTGGCTGTGCACTTGCCGTCGAGAGCAGAGGGTGGATGGAATCAGGGAGAAGGGGCTACAGGGGCGGCTGCCCCCACCGTCATTAACTGTGTGCTCATTCACCTCTACCTGATGGTGCCTCATCCTCATCCTGCTGCCCAGGTCCTCCTTGCTCATTGGCCCAGGTGGCTTCTCATTATCGTCATTGTCACAGCCTTTTTCACAACCTAGTAATGCCCATGTCTGCCTCTTACCAGCTATGTGACCTTGGGCAAATTAGTCAGCCTCTCCGATCCTCAGTTTCCTTATCTTAAAATAAGAGATACAGTACTTCCTTCAGGATTTATGTGCAGATTAATTTGAATAGTATAATATTTGTATAGCACTTAACACAGCATCTGGCCACAAGAGACATTCAATAAATAGGAGCAATTATTACTATTATCATCAGTATTATCATTGGCACTATTTTTGTTATTATTACTGGTGGCTTATTTAGATTTCCGAATGCTAGTATTTTTGTTATACACACACACACACACAAACACACACACACACATATATATATAGCAGTTTCTGATTCCCAACACTTAGATCCTTGAATGTCTAGCACTTACTTTATGAGGCATATCAAATGTATTTTAAATATAAAATACGTCTGTTATTTTGAGGGCAACAGGACCAACATGCAATGAAATTTTATTCCAATAGCTAATTTTGGGATAAAAAGAGCTGTATTTTGGTTTCAAGTCCTCATTTTCATCATACAATTGGCTTGGGGAGAAGTAGGGATTGCCACTGTCTTAGTCTGATCAGGCTGCTATAACAAAATACTATAGACTGTGTAGCTTAAACACTAGGAATTTATTTCTCCCAGTTCTGGAGGCTGGGAAGTCCAAGATCAAGGTGCCAGCCAATTGGGTTCCCTGATGGGGGCCCACTTCCTGGCTGGTAGATGGCTACCTTTTCATTGTGTCCTCTGATGGCAAAGCTCTGTGGTGTCTCTTCTTAGAAGGGCACAAATCCCATCCTGAGGGCCCCACCTCATGACCTCCTCTAAACCTCCAAATACCTTCCTAACCATATGCTTTTGGGGGAACACAATTCAGCCCCTGGCAGACATGTTCAGCTATCTCTAACCGAGGTATAGCTCAGCCCAGCAAAGGATTTGGGATCCTTCAAGATGGACAAAGTAATGTAAGTAAAAAGAGCACCGTGACACACTCTCTTCAGGAAATGGATCTAGGGCAAAGAAACTCACTGACTGGTAGTTATGAGACCGTGACTATTTACCTTGGAATACTCAGTCATCTTAAAACACCCATGAGTCAAAAGGCATGGGGAATTCAAACCCCATCTGGGATAACAGGCTCAGATTCCTAAAGAGTATAAACCTTTGGCATCCAAACTAACTAAAATCATTAATTAACCAATAGGACAAGACACCATGTGAGAGATGAGTTACACATTTTTCATGTCGTATGAATCTAGAAAAGGTAATGTAGGGACAAAGTGAATGCACCCAATGCTGGCAAAGAGCCAGAGAAAAATTAGGAAGCCACCAGAACACAAAAAAGAGCAATAACTGATTACTGAGTCTCACTATGGCCCAGGCTGCTGAGATATATTGTTTTATTTAAACTTCACGACGATCTTTAAGGAAATATTATTATTCTGATTCTATAGATGAAAAAACTGAGGCCCAGAGAATTTAAACAACTGGTCTAAAGTCACACTAATTAGTAAGTGGCCCTGGGGCTCTGAAGTTTACATTTTTTTTGAATAAACCGCATGCTGCTTTGCTATTTATTTCATTAAAGCCAGGACTGTTCAAGTCAGTTGTAAAGACGAAGCCTCCTTAAAGCTGTCATGGAGTAGATATCGAATGGGAGTGGGGGGAGGCATGTGGACAAGGCATTCAAATGACTCCTTGGGATTCTCCCCTGTTAGAAATCCTGTGATGGGCCCCTTGAACCATGTTTTCATTAGCATGTATGTCTTGTTGGCCACCAACCCATCAGCCGTGTTTCAAAATCATACTTGGGCTTTTTGACAAGTTGACACCTTTAAAGCAACAGCACACTGAATACTTCTCAGTTTAAATAAATTTCTTATTTAAAAGATATTTAAATAAATTTCTTATTTAAAAGATAGTATAATTTTCAGAGCCCAAATTCCAAAAGACGGCAATGATTCTGTCTGAAACATCCCCATTTATTTTTTTTTTTTAAAGATTTTATTTATTTATTTGAGAGAGAGAGACTGAGAGAGAGAGCACATGAGAGAGGGGAGGGTCAGGAGGGTCAGAGGGAGAAGCAGACTCCCTGCCAAGCAGGGAGCCCGATGCGGGACTCAATCCAGGGACTCCAGGATCATGACCTGAGCCGAAGGCAGTCGCTTAACCAACTGAGCCACCCAGGCGCCCCTGAAACATCCCCATTTAAAGAGCTCACCTCTTAGAGCTACCACAAATCCAGCCCTGCCCCGACCCTGTGCGCCTGGAAGGGAGTGAAATACTTTCCATCGAATGGATCCCCACAGCCACGCTGCCAGGGATCGCTGCCCACACCCTCTTCTGCAGATGAGGAAACAAACCGACACTCGAGAGTTTCAATATCTTGTCCAAAGTCACAGGGAGCAGGAACAGGACCCCTCAATCACACCCAAACCATGGCTTCTCCAGCGCCTGCCACACGCTGGACTTCGTGCCGAAGGGGCAGGTACGCTCCTTGCGGGAGCCAGCCAAGTGTCTTCACGGCCTCAGCCGGTTTTGTCCCCCGTGGCAGAGTCTTGCTCTGGAGAGCTGTTCCCATGCCTTAGTTGTCTTCCTCTGTATCTGCTCACAGTGTGCTTTGCGCATACTAGGGGCTCGGTAAGTGGGCTTTGAATAGCTCAAACATACTTTTGCAAAATAAAAATATCTCGTGATTCATAACTCAGTGCTGCTGTGAAATTGGCCCGTGTGGCCGTTGCTTTGATTGAGCTTCCTGACACACCAAATGTTGGTCAGAGCCGGACCTGTGACACGAACCTGCCGTGGCAAGGCTGAGAATATTTCGTGTTCCGACACACGCTGCATGGCGCAGGCAGACAATGGGTAATGAACGTGAGACTTGTGAGCTGGATATTGTTGCCCTAAACAGGAATTATGTTCCTTCTCCATCAAGCACGATTGGGACCCCTCAGAGAAAGCTATAAGTGAATTTTTATTTATCTGATGGATTCTTCACCCTGTAAGGAATTGTCATATGACAATAGAATTCCCTGAGAAACGTCTAACTAATTAGAGTTTTCTAGGCAACTGAAGGAATTAAATGCTTCTGGTCTATTACTGTGATGGAATCTTGACATGTAACTACTTTACAGAACAATGTATTTTTTGTAGTGCCCATCACTGAGGAATACAAAAGTTTTTATTGCTTTCTGCATAAAGAGCTGCAATTTTAATTCCTGAAAACTACATGTGTCACCTTGAGCAGCCTCATTTAGCTTCTCCCCAAGCTCTCCCAATGTAAGGTGAGAAAGTGGGTCTCAGCAAAGTTCTCCATCTTCATGTTACTTAGAAGCTCGCGGTACACAGTCAGCATTTTGAACATTTGGCGGTGGTTTCTCCAAGGGCCTCAGAAGTGGTTGGAATCGCCCTGGTCCATGAAGTGTCTTTTCTGGAGCCGGGAGCCCATGGGCCCTTCACCCACATTGGCTGAAGGAAATTTGAGCCAGAAGGGAAAAGCCAGCTCTGTTTGAATCAACCTATCCAAAGAATTGCTTGAGCAGGGGCGCCTGGGCGGCTCAGATGGTTAAGCATCTGCCTTCGGCTCAGGTCATGATCTCAGGGTCCTGGGATCGAGTCCCGCATCGGGTTCCCTGCTCAGTGCAGAGCCTGCTTCTCCCTCTACCTCTGCCACTCCCTCTGCTTGTGCTCTTCTGTCTATCTCTCTGTCAAATAAATAAATAAAATCTTTAAAAAAAAAAAAAAGAATTGCTTGAGCAATTCTGCTCTGTGCTTTACTCTGGCTCAGGGGAGAGGCAGAAGTGTATCTGGCCCTCACCTCAGAGAGTTTACCTGTTTGTGGAGACCAACCCAACGTCCGTGAAAAGTACGTGACAGTTCATGAGATGACAGTTCACAATGAACTAGCAATGTGTATGGCATAGACGGAAGTGCTGGAAGAATTTAGAGGGCTGGGATAGCTGAGAGGATGGAAAAGGTCAGAGGTTTATGGAGGATGAAGGACTGGAGATGGTCCTTCAAAAGAAAGATATGCTACACAGATGTGTGTGCGTGTGTACGCACGCACATGCATATGTGGCTGTGGTGGGGAGGAAGTCTTGGGGAGCGAAGACAAAATCTAATGTTTGAGGCTCCGCTCTGCCTTAGCTTCGGGTTCAGTAAGCCGGGACTCCTGCTGCCACTGTATCTTTAAAGCTTTTTTGCTGCTGTGGAAAATCAGCACTCGCTGGGGTCAGAATCTTATGGCCCTGACTTAAGCCTCAGCCTCAAAGAGTGTGCACATTTCCCACATGGCAAGACAACATCATCAGTAACATAACCTGCACACTAGGGAGCCAGTAAATAAATAAACCTTTACATTCCAGATCAATCCATCCAGCCTCTGACAATGACTTATGGCTTGTACTGCTAGGTTAAATATTAGTCGAGGGTGCCCTAGGCAGCTCACACACTGAGATTTCTGGAGGAAAAGGCATGAGCCTGGTCTGTGAACACAGTCTGGGCCCCTAAAATGAGATATCTTGGACCTGAAGCACTTGAAAGACCGGGGAAAAACCCTATGAATAAGATGTCTTCAAAGCACAGCAAACTCGCTCACGCAGATAAAGTGCAACAACGTCCATATCATTTCCAAAGTTAACACAAGCGAACAAGAGGTCCTTAAGGACTCATCATCTTCAATTTATATTCTAACATAAGTGCGGGAGTAATCATCAAAATAATAATACCAGCTCCATTTCTAAAATGCTTTATAGCTTTTTATATTCCTTCATTGATGTTAGTCCTATGACCCCAAGGGACAGGCTCCATTTCCATTTTAAGATGGAAGTGCCACTAATCCTCACTCTCATGCACCCTGGCTGAGAGACAGATGAGCCAGCTCCGTCTAGAAACACCTGGAGCCAGGCCTTGCAGGAAATTCCCATTTGCATCATACACAGGAGCTGCTCTCAAGGAGGATTGAACTTCCCAGACACTAGGATCTCAGAAGGGGGTAACAGGAGATGGGAAAGGGAAGCAGGAGGAACAACAGGATGTCTCTGAGTGCCTGCTCTGGGGATGGGAGCGAGGATGACCCCATTCACAGGAGGATAAATCCACAGGGACTTGTGGCTGTCTCAGCAACCGGTCTGAGCCAGTGTTACAGGGTTAGTGAGGTTTGTGTCAGTGAATGCATCTCTTTCGCCTTCTGGTCAAGTCAAACACTGGACTTAGGTCCAGAACTATTCGGCGTATGGCGTACGAGGCAGGGGTTAAGCGCTGTCAGGAAGTGGCCCAGTGGGAGGTGTCAAGGTGGAGGCTGGAGTACAGCCACGGAGCCCTTGAGGAATTAATGGTGAATTAACTGTGGAGCCACCTGAACTTTGGTCTTATTATTTGACATAGTACTTTCTGCTGTTCTTTAAACTAGTTGAATCCAGGTTTTCCGTTACTGGCAACAAAAGCATCCTTAAGGGATCCGCCCACATTTAATGAGCACATGTATGTGCCAGGCATTGTGTTAATGGCTTCATGTGTATGACTTCATTGGATCCTCACAGAAGCCCATGACAGGCGTACCTGTGTCATCCCCTGTTGGAAAACAAGGAGCAGCAGCCTGGGGAGGTTTAGGAACATGCCCAGGTTACACAACCGTGGAGGAACAGGTTTGGGTTTGAACACAGATGGGCTGACTGTGGGGCCCCAATCTGAGCCGCTCACAGTGGTTCTATTCGCATTTCTGATTTAGTCTCTGGTCACCTGTGAGATTGTTCTGTTGATGTGTTTCATCAAAGAGTTTTTAGGAAATGAAAGGAAAGAATTGGAGGGTAACTCTAGCCACAATGCCAAAGCACATCCCCTACTCCATGCACACAGTTCTCCTTTGCAAAAGCCAAACTCTGTGCAACCAGTTTGTCCAGACAGAGATGTTGGAGGGGGTGGTGGGGTGTGGGACGATGGGCAGGAGGCAGCCTCAGAGGTTCAACTCCAGGCTCTGGACTTAATGGCTGTGAGATCTTGGGCAAGGTATTAGATTCCTTGAGCCTCAGTTTCCTCATCTGTAAGGGCAGGGGGTGGGAGAGACCTATCTCCCGGAGTGAGTGTTTGGGTTAAGAGGGAGACCGCGGGTTTCACCCTCGGCACAGTGCCCAGCCCGCCACAGAGAAGGCACTTGCTGGGGAACACGGTCCTGTGTTGGTAAGGAACGCAGGCTTGGGAGCTCAGCCTGAACAGTACTCCAGTCTGGCCTTAGTTTCCTATTTTCTAAGATGAGAGAAAATACTATCCAATGTATCTATATTTTGGCCTCCATTATGGACCATACACTGAGATAATGCCGACTTAACAACTATGAACAAATTATAGTCTCCATCATCTTGGAAATTATAATCTAGCACAGAAACAGAGACCAAAGGGAGATTGCCGTATGGATATCATGATGGAGAAGGACAGGGGGCAATTGGAAATGCATGGCAGTTAGATTCAACCTGGGCTTGGGAGGTCAGGGGAGGCTTCCTGGATGAAGAGACTTTTACAGTGAACCCTGAACTGTGAGCAAGAGTGATCCAGGTGGAAGTGGGTGTGGGAAATCAGGGAGGGGAAAGAGCTGGGAAGGTGAAATACAGCAATGTGTATGAATTGCTCAACACAGTGCCCAGCAATTTGTGTGTGCTCCTTAAAGAGTAGTAATTTCCTGACTCTAGAGCACTTGAAATACATGCATTTTTCTATTTGTGTTTCCAACTTCAGAATGAATGTTCTCCATTAACTCTCAAGCGGTTTTCTGAGTCTCACCAGTATTATTTTATATATAATCTTCTAAAGAACCACCATCATACTCTGTGGACTCTTGAAGTCTTCCGAGCAGCAGGAGAAAGGATGCCATTCTCCCCTTCTTCACAGAGGGGAAGTGGCAGGTGAGGCCGGGCCCTGCCAAGTGAAGGTGACAAAGATTGGCAGCTTGCTGAGCGTGCAGAAGCACATTCGTAGCTGCCTTCACCGGCAGCTCCATTACTTTTTAGTTCATCTGAAAGGAAGGGAAAGCCTAAAACTTCATAATCATTAAGCAATCGAGTCACATTCACCTTGCAGACAAAGACTGGTGGGCCATGTCTTGTTTCTGCTTCTGCTCATTTGACAAGTAGCCTGCATCCTGACATACCTTTATGATGCTTCAGAATTTTTCCTTGAACTTGATTCCCCATGCCCACGAGATCATTAGGGAAAGATAATATTCATTTCTGAGAATAACATCTGAAGAGACGCATGAACAAAGTGAAGTTTGTGCACAGGAGACGGACTCAGACTGTGAAGAACTTTGGAACCACATTAAATGAAACCAAGCGCTGGGCCACTTTGTCACTTGGATGGAAGGGGGCGAGAGTCCTAACGCAGTTGCTTGCTCTGGTAGCCTGGGCAAAGAGGGTATGCAGTGAGAACATTATACTAAGCTTTATAATCTTGTCTCATTAGAAGCGAAGGCGGAACCTTTTGGAAAAGTCCAATCTTATGAAACACTATTGCAAAAATAGAGAGCCCCAAAAATATAGTGCTCTCAGCCACTGCTGGTTAAAGTACAAGTCAGTCCAAGTACTCAGTACAACGGATTGGCTGTCAGAGGTGAAGATCTGTCTTCTGTGCCTTCCATCAGTTTTCCTCCTAGAGAATTTCATGCCCCTGGGACACAAAAGCACACATGCCCCAGAATATATGTATGAGAATGTTTGAAGCTGCATTGTTCACGATTGCTCAATGCTAGAACCAACCTAAGTGTCTACCAAAAGTAGAATGGATAAAGAAGCTGTGTAATGGTCCTACAATGGAACACTCTACAGCAATGAGGGAAAAAAATACATTCTAGTTATAGGCAACCATGTGGATTTTAGAAATATAACGTACAAAAGAAGCAAGTTCAAAATAATCCATATCTTGTGATTGCATTTACATAACGTTCTAAACTAAGGCAAGCTAAATTATGATTTCAGGGGTGCCTGAATACGTATGTGGTGAAAGCCTAACAAAAGTCAAGGAAGTCATCATAATAAATGTCAGGATAGTGGGGACGGTGGTTGCTCTGATTGGGAAGGGCATGCTGGGAACTTCTGGGGTCTCATATTGGTCTGTGGCTTCATCTGAGAAATGTTATGTGGGGGTTTGTTTTATCATTATCTGTTAACTGTACATTTATGTTCTATCCACTTTCCTGTACTTCAGGAACGTAAAAAAATTTTTTTTCTATGACCTTCTGAAAAAACAGCAGCCTGTAGAGCAAATCATTAATAAAATCATTCTCTAATGGATTTTCAAAGAGAAGCCTTTCCCCAAAGAGCCTCCGTTAGGTACCTAATTTATCTCTAAATCCAAGACCTTTGGAAACACTGGTTTTGCTATAACCAGGAAACACTTCTTTCTGGATACATCAGGTAAGCTGGCTCTAACTCTCTGAAAAGCACGTCGGAGTGCCGGAGGGAAGATTTTTCCTGTTTGATAACCTGTTGCTTGTGAACAAAACTGGTAGGATCTGGTATAGACTAGAAAGCCAGTGTGTTCTGAAATGAGGGTAACTGTTTCTAGAGAAACTTGGAAACATTAACCAGGATCCTCGAGGGAAGCTGCCTGACAGATTATGTTTTGCTTCTTACTTGTGCAGATTAGGAATAAAAATTGACATGTGCCTGGAGTTTCAATCTCTGCTATATTTCAAAATCTATTAAACAAATAAAAGAAGAAACTAAAGTGAATGAACACCACCTAAGGTGCTGTGCATTTTTTATTGCTCTCATTAAGGACCCCATGGCTTTATGAATTTAAGTGGATAGAAATTTTCAGGCATGGGTTATTGATTATTGGACTTACTCCATTTGGAAGCTTTAAAAAATGTATAGAGATCAGCAGCATCTTATACTTTATAACACACTCACATTTATATGCAAATTTCGTGTTTACAAATACAAGAGACAACCACGAAGAATCGAAGCAACTGCATTATAAGCTCTATTCAGTATAGATAATACTGTTGTTCCTGTTCTGTATTTTTTAATTTGAGAAGAAAATTGTAAATGTCATCAAACCGGTAGATTCAGCTTTTAGAGGTAGGAGACTGCTTGTCATCTGCATGTGTCTGAGTTTCTACAGAACTGATACTCCAGCATGTTCTAGATCAAGTCGGCCAGAGAAAGGCATCCGTTGCTGTTTGAGTTTTATGGCTGGTAAAGAATGAACTCCCCAAGCTTTCAAAACCGGTACTCATCGTCTGTGTTTCTATTCAATTGAGCTTTGTTTTCTAAAGCAGGTGTATCTTTAGCATGGAGCTTCCTTCTGTTTGAGTTTCTCTGTCAGAACCATCAACACTCATGAAAAAGCTGGAGTGTTTCAGCATACGTCACGGAGGCAGATGAGGTGTGCTGTTTAACCAGGGCTTGGAGTCTGTCTGTGGCTGCGCATCAAACATTTCGAGGCGTAGGAAGTTAGAAGTTCCCCTCAGCTATAGAACCTACTAGAGGTATCTGCAAGTAAAAGTCAGTTTAGGTCCCTATGTCCAGTGACTCTAAAACTTGTTCAGTGTTCACGTAAAATTCACTCTTTGGATTGAAGTTTGGTTGTTTTGATGCTGAGAAGAACTCTTTGATAGAAAATTGATTTGGGGATTTCAGCTGGGCCAGATGGGAACATCCATGTCGGAGCAGACTTTGCTTCTCCAGTGTCTGGTCATACAGGTTACTTGAAAAGATAACGGCTTTATCTGGCAAATTTTCATTGTGCCTGAAGCTGCCCATTTTCCTTTTCCTGCTAGGCTGAGCCCTGTGTTCTGTGGGGACCTCACACTCATAGAGTAAATATGTGACCATAACGAAGCTCTATTGGCATCCGACAGCCATGTGTATATTGAACGTCTTCCCACAATCTTCTGAAGTTTTCTCATGTCTCATTCCGTCCCATATGAATTGCAGCATTTACAACATTTATGCTTCATTTCAGCATGCACTTTCACAAAGTGCAGTTTTAGAAGAGAAAAGAATATTCTGGGCTTCTAGGACATCCTTCAATGGAACAACAGTAGAATTTTCGAGTTCTCAATCTTTTTATGGTTGGATTTCTTATGTCATCCTGCAGATGGTGACTCTTTTACCAGGTACACACTAAGCCGAGCTACACACAGTGCCCAGGGCTGGGGGGCACTGATCCCCATGGGGCTGGGGCAGTGTGCTCGGTGCCATTCAGAGCAGCCCCTACTCCACTTTCCATTGCTTCAGGGGACACTGTGGGTCCTGGAAATAACCTTTGGTCTTCATTCTCTCAATAAACACTTAAAAAAGAAATACTAAACTCAAGGATATTATTTTAGGAATTAAATGTTTCATTTCTCTCAAGCCTCCAGACCCAAGTAACAGTTTGCAGGGAATAAGGATAACACAGAGCATGTTAAACAGAATCAAGATCCAGACCCCGGAACCTACAGACCAAACAACTTGGTTTCTCCAACAAATACATTCGTAAGAAAAGAGAATGAAGAAACAGCAAGTGGGCACCTTTAAATTAGAAAAGCCTTTAGAGCATATCAACCAAATGTAATTTATAGACCTTGTCGGGATTATAATTTAAAGTATTAACCATAAAATAAAACAGTAAGACTACCAGAGAAATGTGAATATTGCCTGCATATATAATATTAAACTATTATTAATTTTGTATAAAAATGCTCCATCTTCCTGAGGTGCTGTAGATCAGATTTATCTTGGTTTGGACATTTACTAGGAAACACACACACACACACGCCTGTGTATTATGGACTGATAGTCAAACAGTTCATATGTTTGGACTATTCCAAAAATAACAAAATTTGTATGTTGAAGCCCAGCACCCAGTGTGATTATATTTGGAAGTAGGGCCTTTAAGAAGGTAATTTGATGAGATAATAAGGGTGGGGTCCTAAGCTGACAGGACTGGTGTCCTTTTAAAAAGAAGAGACACCAGAGCACTATCTTTCTGCCCAAGTGTATATAGAGAAAAGGCCATCTGGGGACACAGCAAGAAGGCAGCCATCTGCAAGCCAGGAAGAGAGGCCTCACCAGAAACTAAATATTTTGCAACCCTGATCTTGGACTTCCTGCCTCCCAGAACTGTGAGAAAATAAATTTCTGTTGTTTAGGTGACTCAACCCATGACATTTTATTATGGCAATACCAGTCGATTAAGGCACTGTGCTATCTTTCTCAAGAAGCCAGCATCTTCTTGTTTTGGGGCTCCTGTCTCAGGCATTGCACAGGGTTTTTTTCCCATTAGTTAATGGATACTAATCACCTAGTAAGTTAAAAAATATGAGAAATCACTATATGCCAGGAATTAGTGTAGACACTGGGAATATGGCAGCAAATAACACAATATCCCTGCCCTTAGGGAATTTGTATTCTAATGGGGAACAATAACAACAACAAAACAGTACAGATGAGGAGACTTGGTGTCCCAAAGTCAAGGAATGTCAAGGAATATTTAATGTGGGAGGTTTTAAAGCTCTTTCCATTGAGTTAAAGGAACAAATCAACGAATGTTTTATAGATATATTAATCAAGAATATAATAAAAAGAAACTCCACAAGAGTTTCTGCCCAAACTGCCAAAGTTTTAGACAAATCTAAGTGAGATGCACAATCTATGAAAAACTAAACTAAAATTGTTTTAGTTATATCACTTCATACATAGTCTAAGAGCAGAGTAAGAGGACGCTTCCATTTCCCTCGCCCTGGTACTCCTGCTGTCATACACTTTTACTTCTATGTATGTGCTACATCCCACACTATGTTGTTATCTTTGATTTAAACCATCTACCACACTTTAAGAGATATCTTTTAAATGAGGACAAAGAGGGGCACCTTGGTGGCTCAGTCTGTTAGCCATCTGCCTTCGGCTCAGGTCATGATCCCAGGGTCCTGGGATCGAGCCCCGCGTCGGGCTCTCTGCTCAGCAGGGAGCCTGCTTCTCCCTCTCCCTCTGCCTGCCACTCTGTCTCTCTCTGTCAAATAAATAAATAAAATCTTAAAAAAAAAAAAGAAAGAAATGAGGAAAAAGAATTTTGTACTTTGCCCAATTATTTACTACCCAGCACTTTTAATTCCGTTATTTAGATCCAGATTTCCATCTGGTATTGCTTTCTTATTGTCTATAAAGCTTCCTTTAACACTTCTTGTAGAGCAGGTCTGCCAGTAATGAATTCTTTCAGGCTGTATGTATTTTTTTTCACCAGGCTTTATGTATTTTAAGAGTCTTTATTTTGCCTTTGTTTTCAGAAGATATATTTACCAGGTATAGAATTCACGTTTTTTGTTTTTGTTTTTTTTTCCTTTCAGTCCTTTAAAGAAGGTGATCCACTGACTTTTGCCTTGTTGTACGTCCAAACAGAAATCTACTGTCATTCTTATCTTTGGTCCTCTATACATGTCTTTTTTTCCTCTGGCTGCTCTTAAGGTTTTCTCTTTACCAATGGTTTTAAGGTATTTGATTCTGATGTGCCTGCTGTATTTTTCTTCATGTTTCTTGTTGAGTGTCTTGGATCTTTGGGCTTATGGTTTTCATTAAATTTGAAAGCATTTGCTTATTTCCTTAAATATATATATATATTTTTGCACTCTCCTCCCCTGCCTTTTTGGGAGATCTCCAGTTACATGTATATCAGACCTCTTCGAGTTGTTATTGTTGGTTTTTTTAGTCTTTTTCTTTTGCTGTGTTTCATTTTAAATAGTTTCTGTTGTTGCCTTCAAGGGTTAATTTCTTATTATACAATGTCTGATTTGTTTTTATATGGTGTAGGTTCCATCTCAGGTATTACATTTTCATCTCTAGAAGTTCACCTTGAGTATTTTTTTTATATCTTCTATATCTCTCCTTAAAATGCTCATGCTTTAGTCTACTTTCTTGAACATATGAACTACAGCAACATTTTAATAACTACATGTAAAATTTCAAAATAAATATAGTAACTATTTTAATTTCCCTGTGCATTAATTCCATCATCTGTATCATTTCTGGAATCATTTCAAATCACTGATATTTCTCCTCATTATTGGTAAGAAATTCTGCTTTTTTGTATGCTTGGTTTTTTTTTTTTTCTGGATGCCAAACATTGTAAATTTTACCTTTTTTATGGGTGCTGGATATTTTTACACTCCTTTATATGGTTTTGAGCTTTGTTCTAGGACTTAGTTAAGTTACTCAGAAAGATTCTGATCCTTTTGAGGCTTGCTTTCAAGTTTTTTAGGTGGTACCAGAGCAGCCTTTCGTCTAGGGCTAAAGTTGCTTTACTACTGAGGTAATAGCTTTCTGAGTACTCTGTCTGATGCCCCATTAGTTATGAGGTTTTCCACTGGCTGGTGGGAACATGAACTATTTGTAACCCTTATGAGGTCAAGGACTTGTTCCACCTTTCTTTCTGATTTTTTCCCCCTGGCCTTTGGTAGTTTTCTCAAAGGCACATGCTGATCAGTATTCAGCTGACGACTCCAGGGAAACCTTCTGCACATCTTTGGAGTTCTCTGTGAAGCTCTCTTCTCTCTTCTATTTTGCCTTGTGAATTATAGCCTTTGCCTCCCCAAATACTCATTTCCAACTCCGGAACTCAGGGAGACCACTGACTGTGTTGCAGCCCAGAAACTCTCTAGGAAGGAAGCTGGGGCAATTGATTACTTTCTCTCAGTGACCAATGTCTTGCATTGTCTTTTGGCCAATATCTGAAAACCATTTTTCATATATTTTTATCCTGTGTGTTAGTTGTTTGAGGTATGTATTAGTTTCCTGGGACTGGGGTAACAATCACCACAAACTAGGTGGCTTAAAACAACAGCAATTTATTCTCACACAGTCTGGAGACCAGAAATCCAAAAAGCAGGACTGCAGTTTTTCTGAAGGTTCCAGTGGAGAACTTAAATGCTTACCTCTTCCAGCTTCTGGTAGATGTCCTGGCATTTCTGGACCATGGCCACCTCACTTCGGTCTTTGCCTCTGTCTCACATCACCTTTTTCTGTGTGTGCCTGTGTTAACTCCCTTGACCACTCTCTTATAAAGACACTTGTGATGGCATTTAGTGCCCACCCAGATAATCCAGGGTGATCTCCTCATCTCATTCTAATTTAATTACATCCGCAGAGACTGTTTTTCCAAGTAGGGTAACATTTACTAGTTGAGGGATTAGGGCTTGATATCTTTGGGAAGACATTATTCATTGGCATTTAGAGGATAGGTCCACTTTGGATATACAGTACATACATATACTAATCATCTGACAGCAAAAGGAAAGGAGCATAATACTATCAATTCAATTTGGGAAGGGGTGGGTATCTTCAACCCTCCTCTCTCTTAACCTGAGGGATTTTGTAGAAAATATTTCTAAGCACATAACTGTCCTGTCTGTTCAATGCTCATTGACAAAACTGAGTTTAAAATATGAAACAGAGAAGAGCGCAGAATAAAGGTCTAGGAAGTGAAATCGGTGATGAGAGAATGTCTGGAATTTATCCTAAATTAGATATTAAGTCCTCACAAATGGGTATTTGCCTCTATTTTATGGCAGTTTCCCTAAACTGACTTTCAAAAGAGGTCTCATGGGGGTGCCTGGGTGGCTCAGTTGATTAAGTGTCTGACTCAGTGTCGGTTCAGGTCATGATCTCAGGGTAGCGAGATCAAGCCCAGCATCTGGCTCTGTGCTCAGCATGGAGTCTGCTTGAGATCTCCCTCTCCCTCTCCCTCTGACCCTCTTCCCGCTCTCTCTCTCTCTCCCTAAACAAATAGAATCTTAAAAAAAAAAAAAAAAGAGGTCACATGATTCACCCAGAGTCAGTGAGTTGTAGAGCTGGGAATTGAAGCCCCACCTAGCTAACTCTGGAGCCGTTTTTTCCTATGACCCTACAAGACCTCCCAGTCAAACAGTTTAGATGGGAGGAATCATGGCATTTTTTTGGCTCAGGCCTCACTTCTTTATTTATGAGGTCAAATTCTCTGTCCCAGAATCTGGGACTTGTTTCCACAAAATGGGGTGAAGAAAGCCATAGGTGGAAATATCCACAACTTGATAACTATTTCCACTATTAGTCTGAAAACAGAGGATGTTGTGTATCTCACCACTAGGTTACATGAGATCATGAATGAGCAAAATATGGTTAAGACTGATTAGGAAGAGAAACATGGAATAGGAACCTAGCCCATTAATTAACGTTACCACTATTGATACTAGGCCAGAAAAACTTTCAACTCAGGAGCAGCACATTAGCCAATTTAAATAAAGTCCCTCCAACTCTAAGATACTCCCCAACGCCCCCCCTTCCCCCACACCTTTATCACTGTGCCCTGCGAGATTATCAAGGCCATTTATAAGGAAGGAAAAGGATCCTGGTGAATAGGCTGCCTTTCTGTCCACAATAAGCCTACTTATTCTTACCATCCTTTCTTCTTAGATCCTCTTAGATCCTCTATAAAAGGTAAAGTTGTTTATCATCTATTGTAATACCTCAGAATCAAATGTCAGTGACATCGATACGGGAGGATAAGAGAGCACATTCAAGGTGAAATGGATGATACTGTTTGGTTTGTTTATCACACTGTATGAAGGGAGGAAGGAAAGGGAAACAAGGAGGATGGAGCAATGTCCCTCACAAGGGGAGATGGGTGAGCCATGCCAACAGCCTTCCCTTTCCAGAACACCAAAGAAGCCATTGTTATCAACTCTTATTTTGGCCTCAACAGAAGACACCTGATCCCAGGGTGGAGGGTTATTTCCATGGCAGGACTAAAGCAGTCTGTCCTGATACAGAGGAACCTAGAGCGCACACCCTGCCAACCCCTGCTGGGGGTGCGGGCTCTTGGTCACATGTGGCACTGGCTATGCCCAGGCAGTGGCCCTTGCTGGTACCTACGACTCTGGGGTCTTCCAGGGTTTACTGTGGACTTTGCCATGTCATGGCTCACTTACTCTCTCCCTCTGGCTCCATTTCATTGAGTCACTTGTCCAGCATAAGACCCTCTCACAGAAATGACTGAGTTTTTTTTTTTTTGCTTTGGGTTTTCTAGCAGGTGGGCAGGTGGAAAGGGCTGACAGGAATGAGTTACGTCCTTGAGGCTGAGGGCATTGGGAGCAGGGCTTTAAATGGATCCTGGCATTGTAAAGGATTTGTGTTCTTTGACTTTCCTGTGACTTGGGGCAGGAAATTCAGTTGAGCGTTGGTATGGAAAGATGGGAGGCAAGACAAGGTTTGTATTACAGGGCTCAGTGGCACAAAGCCACAGGGGACAAGAAACAGTGGGCATGGAGCCATTTACAGGAATTGTAGCACCCTTGTCTCCATGGCTCTGATCTCTCGATGCCCTGGGGGAAGTGATATGCTCACTAGGAACCAGTGCTGACAAATGCCCAGAGATTTTACTTTCAAGTGAATGGTGTCTGGGGTGAATTAATAGAACACACGATACCTAACCCCCCTCCCCTAAGTTAATTTTCTAGAAAAACTTTCTGGAGAATGAAATGCCCAGATACTGAGTAGCTTAAAAAAGTAAAACTATGAGTGTTAAGCTGACATCCTGGGAAGGAAGCATCTCTATAAGAGGAGCAGACATTTCGGGAGGGTTCCAGCCTTGCCCAGCCAAATACACGGGCCGTGAACTTCCCGGCAGCCCAGCCAGGGCCAACACCAGTTCTTTTGTTCAACGAAATTAAAGGGTGCAATTAACAATTTCCATGACTTGAGCCTCATTGCCTTCAAATTACAAGAGGGTAAACAAGTAGGGAAGAAAAGGGAGACGCCAACATTTCAGAAATTATGACCTTCAAAGGAGGAAGGATAAATCCAGCCACAAGGAAAGTGGTCAGAAATGTGATACCCTTTGTGAGAGCCCAAGGAGACCCCAAATTGCCAAACCACTGTATCTGAGGAGGCATTGCTGGAGCTGAAGCTGCCAGAACCCTATGAATGGCTCGTTTATTTTACTGAGGCTGAGGCTGATGGGGTAATTATCAGGAGAGGCTGTGGATCTGATTGATGGTCAGGCAGGCAGGCTTTCACCGTCAGCCAGAAAGCCCTCAGTAATTACCCACTGCTGTGTGCCCTGCTGACGTGTGTGCGTGCATGTGTGTGTGTGTGTACACGTGCTTGCAGGCATGTGTATGTGTGTATGAGGGTTGCACAGGGGGGAAGGATGGCCCTTCTGTGCTTTTAAATCCAGGCCAAGATTTTTCTCTGCTTGGTGTTTATACCACAGAATCATCAGAGAGAGGTGAAATAAAAATTTTCAATATGCTAAACCTTACACTAAAAATAATTTCCATTCTCCCTGTAACTCAAGCTTCCCCAGGCCTCACCAGTCTAACAGGCTTAGATTAATAGTCTAAACATCACAGCCTTCTTCCCCACTCCTCTCCCTCCCCCAGTTGCATGGTGCAGAAACTCCTGCTCCATGAAAGTCTCACCCAGGTTCCGATACTCCCTCGTGGCATCGCCCGTGACCTCAGAAACAGCTGTTGTATGCTCTTCTGTTCAAGGTTTCCTAGCCGGGGATCAAGAAGCCACCTGAGGGTGGCTGTGCCTCTCCTCACCTCTGCACAGCTCTAGGAATCTTCTTGATAGGCCAGAGTCCACACCAGGAGGGGGTCCCTGCTTCCAGCGGTCCAAGTCAGCAACCCATGGGGTGCTAAGGAAGGACTATATTTTCTAGAGTTCACACCAGGCTGAAGCTGCCTGTCTCCCCTGTTCTGTCACTCTTGCCTACTAGGTAGCTGTGACCTTGTTGCCAGGTTATGCATAACCTTGTGAGACCATATCTTTCATCTGTTGCCTAGAGCCCCCTCTTTTCACATAGTGCAGGTACAAATTCAGGAGGTCAGGTTCAAGGACCAACATTCTAGAGTGGTGCTTCTCCGACCTTAGCATTTATTTGAGTCACCTGAAGGCTTTGTTAAAACCATCTGGGTTTTAACACCAGATTTTTGGATTTAGTAATTCTAGAGTAGGATGCAAGAGTTTACATTTCTCATGAGTTCCCAGGTGATGCTGATGCTGCTATCTGGGGATCATATTTTGAGAACCATGTTCTAGATCAGCATTATGCTGCTCCTGGGCTCCTATCCCAACAACAGTCTTGGAGCTCCTGCCCACCAATAGGACGAACAGAGCTAGCCATGTGAAGATCTTAGCAAAAGGCCCAATTTAGGTTTAAGGTGGCACTTCCATTACCATCATAGAAGATGAGAAAATACTGATCCTCCCATGTTTTGCTTTTAAAGAAGAGTTTATTTGCCTGCATTCTTGCCATATAGGATTGGCTTAGGAATTTCAAACGTGCACATCCCTTATGCATGGAGAATTGACCACAATTCTGGGGGTGGGGATGGGGCTCCTTCAAATGCTGAAGAATGGCATTTATGTGGCCTTCTTCCTCCAACTATAGAAACCATTTTATTTAGAGGATACACGTTTTCCTTCCTTGGTGAACTGGTAAAGTTACTTATGGGTGGGAGGTCTGGAGGATGAAATAAGAGGGGCTGTAAAGCCAGGGAGAGGAAATGGGGGAGATGGATGTCTTCCATGTTTAGCCTTTGAGGAATACTCTGAGAATTATGGTTTCATTGTGGATTAAATGGGCTTTCGGCAAGGGGCCTTCCTGGGAGTCTAAACCTTGTCAAACATTTCTGTTGGAAATGTGTTATGAGAAGATACAAACTAACTTAACCTACCAACTGGAACTTAATTTGTTGCAAACGAGGGATTCCAGTAAATGTGCTAAAGGTCTTTTGTCATAGATGAACATTCTTTTGCTCTCATATATTTATCATCTGTCATGCTAGTACAATTACATACATACAAGTATAATTATATCTGGCATTTGCTAGACCATTGAATTATTGCTGTTATAATTGGGCTTCCCATGTCTTTCCCATGGAATTACAGAGATCATCACTATGGCATCTGCTGGGCCTGAGATGGATCAAGTTGAGGTTAGGCTGGAAAAGTCAGGCTCATGGGGACAGCTCACACACAGTGTGAGGTTTGTGCTCTTGGTTTGGCCCAACTTCTGAGTTTGGCTGGAGGTGGTTCTTGGCAATAATGGGACAAGAGCAGAGGTCTGGGAGAAGGCAAGTGTGTGAAAGCTGAATCTCCCAGATTCCAGGAACTCTCAGGACCTTCCGGTGAATCTCATTCAACTCTTCCACCCTACAAATGAGAAACTGAGGTCCAGAGAGTCTGACTAAGTGCACCACCTGAGTATGGCCACCTGGGATCAGCTTAAGGCTCCCGCATTAGGGTTTCCTCAAGCCAGCCTCCTGCAGAGCATTCAGTAGCAGGTGCTAGCTGAAATGAATTTGGGAAATACTATCATTCATAAATCATTAAATGGAGAGCTTGTTAGGTAGCAGCTGATAATCCAGACAACACTTGTTTATTCATTCAAAGAATTCATGTGCTAAGCACTATTCTAAGTGCTGAGGATCCAGGTATAAAGAGACAGGAAAAGTCACTGTCCTCAAGAAGTCTACCTTCTAGCTGTCTTCTTCCCCAAAGCATGTATTTCAAATCTTCATTATTTCCTTGAAGCCACCAGCCCAGACTGACACCATCTCCTCTCCCCTTCGCTAAGCTCTCCTCCACTACCACTTACAGTAGAACCATCCCTCCTCAGGTCCCCTGCCAGTCCGTCCTCCCAAGCGCTGAGTCCCAGCCTTCTTCTTATCCTGTCTCCAGCATCTTTGGCCCCGTGAGCTCCATACATGCATAATGTAAACAGATTCAAGTCTCTTCTTTTCAAAAAATAAATAAATAAATAAAAAATAAAGAGCTCCTTGTTAACCTTATATTCTCCCTCCTTCTTCTGCCCTCTCTTTATCTCTTCAGAATCAAGTTTCTAGAAATTACAGTCTTCTCATTTCTTCTCCATTTTCTCATTTTCCAACCTCTCATTTCCACGGCAACCAGCTTTGGTTCCACAGAAATTACTTTCAGCAAAGTCACTATGTATTTATTGAGTGCCTCCTATGTGCCAGATAGTGAGGGGAGCACTGAGGATATGAAGGGGAACAAGATAGGCATAGTCCTTGCTCTCTGGCAGCATGCAGTCTAGATTTCTGTCTCTAGGGAGACAGATTTTAAACCAATTAACATGGAAATAGATACACAATTACAAATGGGGTAAGTGCTTTGAAAGCAAATGGGGGATGTTGTTGAATAGAATGTTAAGGTCTCTATGAGGGGGTGACATTTCAGCTAATAAAATAACCATTTCTAAATTCCTTATATTACTTGACCTTGCAGCACCATTTGACACTCTTAACCATTCTTTTCTTCTTCAGTGGCACTCTAGGCTCTTCATCTCTTTCTCCAACCCATCCATCTCTGTCCCCTCTCTCTGCTCATCCCTCATTAGGTATTGTTCAGGGTTCAGTGTTCAGCTTTCTCATCTCACTAACATCCTCCCTAGCCAACGTCATCCACATTCATAGCTTCAACCATGACCAGTGTGCGGAAGCTCCCAAACCAGTATGCTCAGCCCAGACTGTATTGCAAGCCCTTGGCTCATTTAGCCAGTTTCCTTCCAAGTAACTTCATTTGGGTTTCCCCCAGGCAGTTTAAGTCCAGAGGTGAAGCCAATCTCCTCTTCCTACCACTCCCTATCTTGGTCAGCATTGCTTCTTGATGAAGCTCAAAACCAGGTCGCCAACCTAGATTTCTCTATCTTCCTTACTGTTCCCTTACCCACCCACACAGACATTTTCCTAAAAATTACTAAGTCCTGATGACTCTATATCCTTGATATCTTCTCTCTTTGTTCTTCCATTTCCATCCCCATTGTTCTTCCTCTCGTTCAGGGCACCCAACTTGCCATCTTTACCTCTGCCACATGGACAGAAGCCTTACTGGACTGCCTGCTCCCAGGTCTTTCCTCCTTCAATCAACCCTCTTTTCTGCTGTAAGAATGACATGTCTAACATTTGCAGTCGATCAGGTTGTGCTGCTGTTCAGAACTCTCCAGTGGCCCCTGCTCTGGCTCCTGATCCATGCTTTAGTCCATGCATCCCCACCCCCCCTACCCGCTCCACCTCAGCCTTCCCTCCTCTGGACATTCCCTGGGGCCAGAAGGGATGTACGCTTAAGCTAATGTCTTGCCCACCCCCTTGGCAAGACATTTCATTCAGAAATCCAGAACGCTGGGATTCCCTG
This sequence comes from Phoca vitulina, assembly GCF_004348235.1. NCBI lineage: Eukaryota > Metazoa > Chordata > Mammalia > Carnivora > Phocidae > Phoca > Phoca vitulina. The sequence goes on from NW_022589706.1 coordinate 81,578,317, forward strand.
TGCATACCGTTCAGAACAAGGGCCTCCATCTGTGCTCTTGCACAGGCCCCAGAAGTATTGGGGAGGGCCGTTTTCCCCCTCATACATCCCCACTACTTTGACCTCCCCTGAGTTTCTACTTCCCCTCATCTCCTAGGGTCTGGGCATTCACTTTCCTCTAGCTGAAATGCCCTCCCAGTGTAAAAGTCCTACTGCTCATTAGGTTTTAGCTAAAGGGTCTCCCTGCCACCCCAGCCAACCCAGGCGTGCTCCCCTCTGCATTGTGACTCACCCCCCGTGGTCATCCTCTAATTTCTCCAGAGCACTTCTCCATTTTCTTTGTATTTCCTGGCCCATCCTGGGCCTGTAGACACGATGAATAAAGGAAGCTACCTCTACTAGCCAAGAAATGCATCTTGCTTGCCCAATTTCACCATTGCTTGCATTTCAATGGCACAAGAATTTGGAAAAGGCACGCAGCAGCATGGAATGTGATGTCTTATATAAGTAATAATATTAATAATATTAGCTACCTCGTGGGTTGAGTCTTCCCTGTGTGCCAGGCACTGTGATAAGTGCTTTACCTACATTTTCACATTAATCTTCACTATAGCCCCGTGAAGTGCACATGATTATTCAACCCACTTTACAGATATGGACACCAAGGCTCAGCGAAGTTAAATTGAATGTCTCAGGTCATACAAGCAGGAAGGGAAACGCTGAGTCCCCATCTAAAGACTCACGCACACACTCTTCTGCAGTACTTCATGCTGTTCTAACACGCTGTATTAGAGCAATGTATCAGTGCAAAATGCGCAGTCACCCCTCTTCCAACAGTACAAAGGCATCGAAACATGTAGAAAAGTGTGCTTGGGACTGCGGAGTTCCTATGTACCAGTCAGTACTTTCCCTTTCCCTGAAAAAATACAGAGCAGCAATAAAAAATAAAGAGGAGCAATCAACCTGCTAAATTTTAACTCCAATTTTATTTAGTGTGGGTGTTTGTAATAAGAGACACATTTAAGGTAGTTTTTTAAAATTAAAAGTCCTGGGGCGCCTGGGTGGCTCAGTCCTTAAGCGGCTGCCTTCGGCTCAGGTCATGATCCCAGGGTCCTGGGATCGAGCCCCGCATCGGGCTCCTTGCTCTGCAGGAAGCCTGCTTCTCCCTCTTCCCCCCCCCCCCCCCCCCCCCGCCGCTTGTGTTCCCTCTCTCGCTGTGTCTCTCTGTCAAATAAATAAATAATATCTTTAAAAAAAAAATTAAATTAAATTAAATTAAAAGTCCTAATAGAAAACTTGTTCCAAAGAATTATTAGGGTTTGTTTTGTTTTGTTTCCCCTGCTTGCTTTTAGGTTAAGTAATCAGGCTGCTTCTAGAACAGACACACAGAAAGGGAGCACCACTCTCATGAATTAGAATTTCTTTCCTCTTGTCTGAGGCCGTAAATCCTCAGATAGTTAAAGTCACTTATTATTAATATCAGTAATTAATCAGCAGAGGAAAGATTTTTCGTGGCACTGTGGGCTGGGTGGCGTCAGAGACACGTACTGATCTGTGCATCAAGAGCAGACTCCCCCTCGGGTGGGGAACCATCGGTCACCTCTGCGGAACGAACTCACTGTGCTTTCGGCGCGGGGGTGGGGGTGGGGGGGGGGGGGCGGGATGTTAGGGACAAAGGCAAGAGAACGCGCTGGCGACAGACGGACGCTTAAAGGGAATTTCAGCTTGCCGCTCTATACAACTGATTCAAAATAGGCACTTGGAAAATCAAGAAGTCGGAGCTAGGGTGGCAGCTCCTGGGGGCAGGACTGCACATCGTCACAGTCCTGGGTCAGTTTTCTGGAAGGTTCAGTGGGTTAGCAGCTGGCTCCTGCGTGCTGATCCCCACAACCAAATGGCTGCTGGCACTCGGGACATTTGGCACATAATCCAAGCCAACAGGTGCCAGTTCCCTAAAGATCAGCAGGATTTGCTCCAGATTCCACAGCGCCCAGCTCATGGCTGTTAAACAGTCCTGGGCCCTCCCCATGGCCCTCGTTTTAGGGTTAGCTTCTAAAAGGAAGGGCTCTATTTCCTTCTTCCTTAGCACGTTCTCTGTCTTGGCTAGTTAATTCCCACATTATGGGTGGAAAAAGACCTCGAGCGTGTAGACATTATGAGATTTACTGTGCTTTTGAGGGCAAACTAATAGTGAGGTGAAAAGCTGTCCTCTGGTAGGTTAACAATAAAAAGTATAAAAATAGCTGCCTCTATTTTTATGTGCTCTCTGTGCTCAGTATTAGATGCCTTATAACGATTTTTGTCTTTATTTCTCATACCAACCCTGCAAAGCAGGCATTGGTCTATTTAAGAGATAAGGAAACGGAGGCTGAAGGAAGCAGAATAACTTGTCCAAGGCCACGCATTCAATAAGTGGCAAAGCGTCTAAGTCCAAAGCACAAAAGCCCCCATCTTGAGAAGTGGTCTTATTAGGGACAGCCCTGGTTCATAGAGAAGTACTGGGCCCAGCTTTTGCTGATCGCACAGAACAGTTGTAGCCTATGCCACAGTTACATTATTGTTCCCTTTTAAAATTCCTCTGTATGTGCCAACACTTATGACAGAGTTGTTACACTGTGTGCTATCTCTTTAATATCACCCACTGCATATCCCAGGGTCTGGGCACCTACCTGGCTCTTAATCATTGTTGATTAATGCTTTATATGTTGTGAATAGTCATTCTCTTCATTCAGTCAATAAACTCTCCTTGAAGCCCACTTCTCTGCTGACAGTGTCCTAGTTTCTATGGGAAATAGCAAAATGAAAATGTTACTCATCTTGCCCTCAGAGAAATCTAGAAAGGGGAGAGAGTTCTAAATGTAGGAAAGAGAAACCCTCCTCACATTTTGCCCATTCTCCTTCCTTGTTCCTCCCCACAAAAGGAGGGAATACTAATCTGATTCTTCTGGTTCCAGAGTATTTGTTTGGGCCACACTCACTGATGGGCAGGTGTGATGGATAATTTTATGCGTCAACTTGACTGGGTCACAGTGTGCCCAGATACCTGGTGAAACATTATCCTGGGTGTGTCTGTGAGAGTTGTTTTAAGATGAGATCAACATTTGAATTGGTAGCTGTAAAGCAGATTGCCTTCCTCAATGTGTTGAATCCAATCAGTTGAAGGTGTGAATAGAACAAAAAGACTGACCCTCCCCCAAGAAAGAGAGAATTCTTCCTGCTTAATGGCCTTCAGAACTGGGACATCAACCTTTTCCTGCCTTCGGACTTGCACTGAGTCCTGCTGGTCTTTGGACTGGAACCATCAGCTGTCCTGGGTCTCCAGCCTGTGCACTCACCCTGAAGATCCTGGGGTTCGCCAGCCTCCGAAATTGTGGGAGCCAACCCCTTATATAAATCTCCTATATATATTGATTCTGTCTCTCTGGAAAATCCTGCCAAATAGAGCAGGATTACTGTATTTTAAGAGTTTTGCCCTTCTTTTCCTTCCATTGCAGGTGGTACAATTGGTAAGCTGAAATAATGCCCCTTTAGTTAGCTGGCCTTCTTTTTTGTTTTCTTATCTGTTTATATGCGTACTTAACTTTACGGGTCTTTTTTTTTTTTTTTTTAAAGATTTTATTTATTTATTTGTCAGAGAGATAGAGCACAGGCAGGGGGAGCAGCAGGCAGAGGGAGAAACAGACTCCCCACTGAGGAGGGAGCCTGATGTGGGGCTCGATCTGAGGACCCTGAGATCACAACCTGAGCTGAAGGCAGACACTTAACCGACTGAGCCACCCAGGCATCCCTTAAACTTACTGGTCTTTTGTTTTAGTTCCCATACCATGTAATAAATTAGAAAATGTGATCTAAGATTTAGATTCTTTAAAAAAAAGAGATTATTTATTTATTTATTTGAGAGAGAGAGAGAGATAGAACACAAGTGGGGGGGGTGGCAGCAGAGGGAGACACCCCGCTGAGCAGGGAGCCCAACATGGGGCTCTATCCCAGGATGCCGGGATCATGACCTGAGCTGAAGGTAGATCCTTAACTGACTGAGCCACCCAGGTGCCCCTAAGATTTAGATTCTGCCTTGGAGCGCAAAAGATACTCCACAGGTCTTGAGTTTAAGCTATGGGCTTTAACTCAGGTTTACAAAAGCTCTAAATTGGGGAGTAGTGGTAACTGGCCCAGCCATAAACTGCTACTTTGTTTTGCACTTGCTGTTATCCCTGGTATGTAAATTTTATTCAGGACTTGGTGGAGAAGGGGGTGACTGGCAGAGATTTTTAGGTCCCTGGCTTTAATACCATCAAAGAATACCAAAACTTTACTACCTGACATAACCCATTAGCTACATCACAGACAAAGTGTTGTCTTGGAAGCACAAGCCATCCACTCTGGGACCTCAGAGCACACTTTGACTTGAGAGCCTCGGGGAATGTATGAGCTTTTTTAGGTCTCTTCTCCCAATACTGGTTCAAGAAACATCCTTGGAATATAAAGAACATTGGGAGCTAAGCAATGTATGTGATAGGATTGGGTTAGAGTGTATCATCATTGTTTGAAAAGAGACTGATGTATGATGTACAAGTTGGCTAAGCCAGGACGACAGCTCTGGCCATATCTGCAGTAGGACAACAATGCTTCTACTTACTTAGGTACAAATACCTACCCACACTCCTTAATTAATGCCCTTCAGTAGTCACATCCTTAAAGCCTGCTAAGTTCAAATAACTTCTCAGGTGCCTGTTAGAGAATGCGATAAACTATATAGTTTTGTCCCCCACAATACATCCAGACATGGTTAAAAAAAAATCAGGGTCACATCTAAATTTATGCACCAGTACTCCCAAACTCTTCTTACTATTATGAATACATTTGTGTTTTGATGTGATCTTACCCATTTAAAATTCTGCTCTCCCCTTATAATGGTTTTTGGGTATAATCCACTTACATCTCCCCTCTGCAAGGAAAAGTGGCTGTGGATCGCACGCAGATGCTACTGAGGAAAATGACCTTCAGCAGGCAGAGATAAACAAGGCTGCCTTTCATCTTCCAACCATTGATTTTCTGCAAGGCAAACCACAAAGCTGCTTTGAAGTCCACGGGAGAGCTGCAAGAGAAGAGGGAGATAAAACTGAAGGAAAGAGTGGATTTGAAATAAAGTTAATCTGTCATCTAGGTGTAGATGGCTATTGGCAAAGCTGAAACTGCCAGATTTTATCAAGAGAGAATTTTGATTATTGTAAAAGGAGGGTGTTTTAAGTTGGTAAAACTGGGTTAGGGGAAGGTGGTGTATAAAACAAAGAGAAATCTGAAAGGATCTTGGATAAAATGTATCCATTTAGCAGAAATAGTTGCTTTTAATCAAACAGTGGCGAGTGTGTAGTGTATAATCTATTTTAACACTGCTCAGGAAGGCTTCCCTCCTGTTTATGTTGCATAATAGGACCAAATATAGGATTGTAAGAGTATTTTTTTGTGTCAAAATTTCTTCTTAAAAACAACACAATACATACAAACTTTGGCTTGATAGCTTGATAGATCAGTTATGACTTTTATAAAAATTGTAAGCATATTACATTTGTTTTTAAGATTTTATTTATTTGAGAGAGTGTGTATGTTGCGGGGAGGGGAGAGGAGCAGAGGAGGAGGGAGAGAATCTCCAGCAGACTCTGTGCTGAGCGGGGAGGCTGACAGGCGGCTGGATCTCAGGACCCTGAGATCATGACCTGAGCTAAAGCCAAGAGTCCGATGCTTAACTGACTGAGCCACCCAAGCGCCCCAAGCATATTACATTTGCATAATACTTTTCCTTTTACAAAATGCTCTTCCATGAGCTTCCACATAAGCCTGGGAGATAGGCTGGGTAAATGCTATTATCCCCATTTTATATGGGAGGAACTAGAGTCTGAGAAACCCCGTGTCAGTTGCATGGGGCACACAGAGGGGCAGCAGCGAGGGCCAGAAGAACTGGGTTCTTGGATTCTAGCTCTCCCTCTTCCTGTGGGCTCCCTCAAATTCGTGGTTTCTTAAGGGAGAGAAACTCTAACTCTCGCTTCTTTCTCCTCTGTCTGAAACATGTATTGTTTTTCTCTGCGTCTTTTGACAACTTACTTTCAATGTGTTAGTGTTGGGATTTTGACACCTATTTCTCATTCTCGAGGTGTCTGGAGGCTAAATTCTGACCCACGAGATCGGGAGGACCGCTCTGAAGACAGCCACGGCAGAGGCCGAGCTTCCTGAGCAGTGCTGCGACAAGTGGGATGGACTGTGATTCTGGTGGGTGTAAGGGTGCTTAGCCCTGTGAAATGAAAGATCCTTGAGAAAGTTCAACGCCTCTCTCAACCATGAATACAGCAATTGCCAGCCAACCTGAAACCCCAGCCCACAGTTCTTCCTCATTCCAGCCCTCTAGGATCTGGGTGAGCAAAAACACACAGGCCATTTGAGGGGAAAGGCATCATGGAGGGGTTAAGGTTTCACCAGCCCTTGAGATAGCTGAATCACTCATGTGCTCTCATGGAACAACAAAAACATGACCTGGAGCCAAGATATGTCGGGTAGAGGGGTCTAGGGTGGGAATAACAGCTTTGGAGTTTCAGTAGGACCTTTTTAAAGTTGACTGTTTTCATTTGGCTATTTTTATACAACTCATTTGTACCAGATACTTAATTTAGCATTTTGTTCAGATACTACAAATCATCTTTGTGTTCTAGCTGGTAAGTAATAAGAGTACATACCCAATAGTCTACTCATATAAAATTTCAGTCAGGCTCTACAAGAAATGCCTAGCTGCTTTTAAAAAGGCTCTGTTAATGTCCTGCGTAGGACTAGCTAATTAAAAGAACTAAATAATTACAACAATTAATTTCCTCATTAATTTATCCTTTAATAGAATAACGACTATTCTACTGATTTAATAGAATTAATTTGGCTGACAATAATGAACCTTAATATGAATTTTGATATTACATCACTTAATCAAAAAGGGGAGTTTTAAATTCACTTCAGAATGTCATACAATTAATTATTTATAGGGCACTTAATATAGTCAGCTTCTGCTTGAGCTATTGTCATCTTATGGGGTAGTTTCTGTACAAGTATGTAACATCTTGCTTTATGTAAGTTATATAAGTCACCACTGAAATTTTAAATAGTTGTTATCTTGCTGCCTAGGATTCATGCTAAAATGACATTGCCAGAATTTATATTGAAATGAGTGGGTTAAAGAGTAAATTATTTTTTTTGCAAATTATTTTTTAAAACCATCTTCTTTAATTATTTCATTCACCTCTATATTTACACTTTAAAAATATGTGATTTATTGGGGCATCTGGGTGGCTCAGTCGTTAAGCAACTGTCTTTGGCTCAGGTCATGATCCCAGGGTCCTGGGATCGAGCCCCGCATTGGGCTCCCTCCTCCGCGGGAAGCCTGCTTCTCCCTCTCCCACTCCCCCTGCTTTTGTTCCCTCTCTTGTTGTCTCTATCTCTCTGTCAAGTAAATAAATAAAATCTTTAGAAAAATAAATAAAAATATGTGATTTACAAGTAAACATATTTTGAAATGTGTGCTTCAATGCCCAATCAGCACATTTCATGTCCAACAGGTCTTGTAAAATATTAGTTAACCAGTAGCTAGATAAGTATCTATAGATATATTTCTTTCTGAAATCTGAACTAGTCCTTTTCTATTACCTGGGATGCTGTTAGACTTACTTTGCTTAGGATAGTTAATTTAATATAAAATGGAGGAGGGGTGTTTTAAAAAATTTCCTTGTTATCAGGAAAATGCTCATCTCATACCTCTTTTCAGGCACCAGATGGTGGCATAAATCAAAATGATTATCTGATATTAACAATAAGGCATGTTGATATGAAAAAAAATCTTGTTACAAACCAAACATAGATAAACCACAGTTTAGGGGGGCTCATTGAATTGTATTAGCCCCAAAGGAGGGTTGAAAACTTTTTAACACAGATCAGCCTCTATCAGACTAATTTAGGAAAGTAAATAACTCAAATTGACCTCCTACCTCTGAATTGATATTGTGTGATAACTTTATCATAGAAATAAATGGAGAAGTCCCTGAAAATGAATTCTACCTGTTTACACTAGTTGCTCAGGGTAGGCCTTCATGCCAAGGCAAATCTCAGTCATGGGCAGAGAGCACAGTCATTCTAGGGCAGATGGGGGACAGAGTGGACAACACTTCTGGGACAAGAACCTCTTGAGGGCGCCTGGGTGGCTCAGTTGGTTAAGCGACTGCCTTCGGCTCAGGTCATGATCCTGGAGTCCCTGGATCGAGTCCCGCATCGGGCTCCCTGCTTGGCAGGGAGTCTGCTTTGCCCTCTGACCCTATCCCCTCTCATGTGTTCTCTCTCATTCTCTCTCAAATAAATAAATAAAATCTTAAAAAAAAAAAAAAGAACCTCTTGAAACCTTTGTAAACAGGAAACAGGCTCAGAATAAGGAGTTAAAATGGTCACACTGAGCAGTGCATCAAGTTAGATGCTTTATCCTGTCCTCTATATTGCCGTATATAATTAATGATAATGTGTGAATACAGAGATTGTTTTTAATCCTCATTATCCATTTAAAAAATCCTTTTTGGTGGCACAACACTATGCAAATTACTTTCTGTGTCATTTGGCCTCAATCCAGTAGTCATATTCCTCACATGCTGTTCAGATCCTTCATGACCCTATATGGTGTCCATGGCAATGAATACATGGTACATGGGATTATTAATGATCTTAAGGATAATTTTAGAAAAGATACATTATCTGACAAGTAATAAATTATCAGGATAGTTTAACTCAGGGCATAAAAATAATTTTTTTGAGTTAGCAAATGACCTAAATGACCTCTGTTTCTTCTCTTTTATGAATAATAGACCTAGAAACTAGTTACTCCTCTCCCTCCCCCAATAGTTCCCGTCCTCAGCTTTCCAAACACAACTTGGAGGCTGATACAAGGACTTTTCCAATCCTTTGAACCTAGTCCCTACTTAAGGTGTAGAAGACAATGATTGACCTTTGACCCTGTATATAAAGGCTTTGACTGTGGACGGAGACAATGTAGTTCTCCACCAGGGATGTTTTCTGGGTAATGTTGTCTTAGAGGTGAAGAGGTAACACTATACATAGCAAGAGTTTCTCACAGTGGTTCTACCCTTAGCTCGAATACTTAACTACATTTTTTTTTTGTGGGGGAGGAATCTTTACTTTTGAATGGTGAATATGATGGGGCAGTGGAGTGGCATCTGCTAGGAGCTGAAGTTAAGTGGCACTTCTATGTCATATATTCAACGGTGAGTTTAATCGACACCTTTCGTTTTTCATTTTTGTATCCCATGCATCATCTAACACAGACCCTGACCTAAAGTTGATCTGTAATGAGTGTGTAATGGGTTGAAATTGGTGTCCTTTTACCTTCTCTATCTATATATGATGGACAGAGAAATGGGTTAGGAGTCAATCAGGAAAGCAGAATTGTAATTTTGGATCTTTTACTGGCTATGTGATTTTTACAAAATCATTTCACTGTTCTTATTGTTTGAAACAATGATGCTTGGATTGGATGATCTTTAAAATTCCTTTTGCTTTCACGATTTGTAATCCATAGACAACATAATGACCCTAGGATGGTTAAAACCTATGGTTTGCTGATAAATATAACTAACTGGCTTAAAAAAAAAGAATAAAAGGAAAGCCATGATTTGTGATGTTTGCCATTTCTATGGTGTAAATACTCCTGGTGTGGCCAATTTTAAGCTACCAGTGTGAGATCATTGAACATACAGTTGGGAAGAAATGGATATATTCAGCTGTCCCAAGCCACTAGGAGCCAGTTCCAGCACACTATAAGCCTTAAAATAATAAGTTATTCTACCTTAAAGGATTGAAAAGTATGCTAATAGAGAAAAAAAGTAATAAGAATGGGAAACAAGAATAAATTTCCAGAGTTAATGAGAAAATTAATGCATGGATTGTCAGGTTTTAATGCTTTACCTAGTGATCACACTATTACAGTTTTTCAAAAGAATGGTAGGTCATGTACTGTTTTTTAAAAAGTCACATTTCTATATAAAGATAGTAATATTTTCAAAAGCTGTCTTTTAGAGTGGCAGGATGCAATATTTAGAATCTGATCTAATGCTTTAAATGCATTTGTTATAGCTCTAAGATTAGTCTTAAGCCAAGACAGGACAGTGCTTTAACCTCTACCACCCAGAGGATTAATATATAATATCCAGGAATGTTGGCAATACGGTGCCTTGGTACTCATCCACGCACTGTTTACTGGTGACAGTGAGCGTTAGAACAGAACAGTATTATTGCAATGCTGTAGAGAATGCAAACTAAAAATGTGTCCTCTGAAAGGAGGAGAAAAAAATATTAAGGAATGTCAACCCAAGGAGACATGAGGCCTGGAAGTCATGGTAGAAGTTACAAATATCACAATCTATCTAAAGAATACTGAATTTGCCAAGATCCAATTTTAGTCTTCATGTGACAAGCATCTATCATAAGACATTAACAAGAAAATTACTCAGAAAAGATATAAATACATGCAACTTAAAAAAAATATGGCTAACTTTTAAAATGGCTTATTTATAATGTGTACTATTTCTAACATTAAATTAGATAAAACTGGTTTACAAAACCTAAAGTTTGTGTGTGAGCAAATGCTAGTGTCAGACCCTGAAGGTTTGTGACACTTCTCTGTTATTTTTCCACATAAAATCTAAGGTGGGGTAGTTGTGAAGGGTATTTGGTCTTGAGATTGAACACCCAAACAAAAATCTATCATAAATATTCTTGTTTTGTTTCCACTCTTTGGCTTAATGAATGTTTACCAAGGAAAGTGAATTATTTGGTTAACAGTAGGCGTATACGGAGCCATCACGTACACCCATGAGGGGATGGTTTGTGACTCTGCTGCAGCCCAACACCCACCAACTCTACAGCACTCACAGCAGTCCTGCCTCTTGAGAGTGGGTTTTACCAGATGACACTACTGCATAAGATCTTTTAGAGAGGCTGTACCATACTTTTGATATTAATCTATCAAGAAGTACAATTGACCCTTGAAGAACACAGGTTTGAACTGTGCAGGTCCACTGACATGTGGATCTTTTTCAATAAATACAATACAGTACTGTAAATGTATTTTCTCTTCCTTATGATTTCCTTAACGTTTTCTTTTCTCTCGCTTACTCTATTGTAAGAATACAGAATTTAATACATATAATACACAAAATACGTGTTACTTGACTGTTATTGGTAAGGCTTATGGTCAATGGTAGGCAGGCAAAAGCTGTAAAAGGATTTTTGACCGTGTAGGGGCTGGTGCCTCTAACCCCTGTGTTGTTCAAGGGTCCGCTGTATTTTTATGTAACTATTTGGAAAAGGAATCAAAGATCTGGCACCACCTATGTTTTCCAGAAGTTTGATTTAATTTATTGGTCTCATTTTTAAATAGTCAGATGAACACATGTCTTAAAACCTGTTCTGATTTGGGGACTTATTACAGCCTTTCCACTGAACACCTCCATTTGTCTACAACAGATTTGTCTTTCTTTACTCAGAACACCAGGACAATCTCCCCTGTACCCCCCTTGATTTGGTGGGGTTATTTCTAGTCACTTCGTGGAGGAAAGAGTTCTTTGAGACTGTCACTGTGTAAAGTAGTCGATACAAACTCCCTACCAGAAGGCCCAAGGCTGTGTCTTTTTTTTTTTTTTTTGCAGAGACAGGCATTTTATTCAAAAATATATTATTTCAAGTAAATTATTACAAAAGCAATTTATTCTTTAGGACAAAGAATTGTGGGAATGATAAAATAATTTAATACTTCTAAATTATTAGTGCCACTATCCTAATAATCCTAATAATGCTCATGTGTGTCTTTTAACCATATGTGCATGTTAAAACCACAGTTCCCAGGGCCTGTACTGATAGCTGATAGCCCATGCGCCTGACAGTGTTTCAGTTCCTCTTCAGATCTGACATCAAGGAATTTGTTTATTTCCTTCAAACTTGGTTAAGTATGAAGACATTTTTAATATTCTTTTTAATTAGCATTTTTTATGCTTTGCAAAGGGAATGCAACTAGCTTAGTTTACTCTGTTGTTGGAAGTTATTTGTTCCAACTTATCGAATTATAGAATTTGAGAGCTAGGTAGAATATTAGAGATATTTTCTTCACTCAGTGAATTACGATTTCGATTTATTTATATATCACCAGGTACCAGATAAGTTGGCATTTGAAAAAATTACCTGTTTTTTTTCTATCCATATAGATTCTAAAATCCCTAAGTTAGAGATAAAATTCAATTTTACACTTAACAAGCATCTCCAGTGTAGTAGGTTGTTGAATACAAAAAGAAGTATAAATTATGGTCTTTGACCTCAAGGGGCTCATATTTTAATATGGGTCCCTAATGTGAACAGATAATTGCAAAATGATGTAGTAAGTCTATTATTAGAAGTATGAATGGAATGCTTTGGTAGTTGAGGCTTTTAATGCAGCATGGGGAAGACTGAAATGACTGGAGATGCTACTGGTGGAGTTTAAAGGATTTGTGTGTGTGTGTGTGTGTGTATCTGTGGGGCTGGTGGTAGTAGTATGGGCATTCCAGACAGAGGGAAAGAGACTGCTGACGCCAGAAACAGTGCTGATAGTGATAATGTAGGAGTCAATGATATATTCCCAAGGACTTCTATAGTCATGGGTCATATAGGTTTAGGGCAACAAATAGTTGTTGATGTCAACTTTGTTGAAACTATCTGCCACCAAATATCATGTCCAGCATGTAAACATGGCAGTGATTGCATGCTCTTTCTTATTTTACTGTTGAGAATATTAAATATTCATAATATGAATGGTTAAAAAACTCATTTTAAAAAGTAAGCCTAAATGTATCAAGTTTTAAGAAAGATCAAATGCAAAATTGTGATTGGTTGGCTATTATCTTCTCACACAGCTCTCCTCAATACCCAGGTCTTCATCTTCCTCTACTGCCCTACCAATTCATTCAAATCATATCCCCACCCCTCATCCTTCTCTGCTTTCTCAGTAAGGCAAACTTAGAACTCGGAACCACTCCTTCCAAGTGATCATCAGTACCACGTTAGGACTATGAAGTCAGATAAATCACCAAAAGTTGAAGGAAAGGACAGGAGGACTTAATAATATTTCTCTTACCATGGCAGATGATGACCTCAAAATACTATTAGGGAAACGGTGGTAAAATTTTATTATCCTCAAACATTTTTTCTTTGTATATGATGTAGGGGTCACAGAATGATATAATCACTAGTTATGTCAATGTCGTACATCTAATAGGTATTTAAAACATATTTGGTGAATGACTAAATATAATTCAATTAAGCAAAACAAATAAAATGACACAGCCTCTGGGACAACTTGCAATCTACATGCAAGAATGAGGTTGCATACGTATCTCACATCATATATAAACATTAAATCAAAGACCTTGTGAGGGATTAATGGGGAATGACTGCTAATAGTTACAGGATTCTTTTTTGGAGAATAAAAATGTTCTGGAATTAGACAGTAGTGATGATTGCACTATTTTCTGAATATACTAAAAACCACTGAATTGTATGTTTTAAAAGGATGAATTTTATGGTATGTAAATTGTATCTCAATAAAAAAGTAGATGCAAAAAACCAAAACAAATAGCAACAATAAAACCAGAGCCAGAGAGTTGAATTGAGGCTCTTATGGAAATGTTCTACACCTAGGTAGTTCCTAACACTGAAGAGGAATATAAGTTAAGGAGGAAAAACAACAACACTGTTTAGTTAAAATTGAAGATCATCAAGAAAGGAACTATAGTTCAATAATTCTAAGATGCGTACATTTCTGAAATGGGAATGCATCTTATAATTGATGGTATGTCCAGTTGATTTGGTTGCATTTTTTTTCTTTATGGTTCATAAAATTGTGGTATGTGTGAGATTCAATGAAGTACAGTACTTAATTTTTAGAATAATGTGGCAGAGGTTGCTAGATATCCTTCAATATATGTTCTCCTCTTCCCACACAGTAATAATAAATTTTAATAATAATGTTTAATGAATTTTTTAAATAATTAAAACTTTACAAAATAATAATAAAATTTTTTACCTGGGTAAATGACCTCCCAGCCAAAGATTATATTCCCAGTTTTCCTTATAGCTAGGTGTAGCCACATGTCTAAGTTCTGGCTGATGGTATATAAGCAGAAGTAATATGTGCAACTTCTGGTTTGTGCCCTTAAAGAGAAAGAGCATTCTCTTCCTTCTCTTTCTTATTTGCTCCACTCCCGATTTCTTTCCTTCCCCCCAACACCCCCCTCCTCCTTCATCCCCTTCCTTCTAAATGGCATATATGATGGTATGAGCTGAGCAGCCATCTTGATCCATGAGATAGAAACCATGTATTGAGGGTAATAAAGCAATGTGAAGATACCTCAGTTCTTGATGATTATGAAATCAGTATACTAGCCCTAGACTCATTATGCAGACTTTTATGTGAGAAATACAGTTCTAGTTTGTTTAAGTCAGTCTTATTTTGGGTTTCTCTGACATAGGAGCTTAACAAATGTTCTATCTAATGTGAATGGTTTCTGACTTTCATTTTTCTGGAAGTAAATTATTTATTACTTTTTTCAGTGGGCTAAATTCTTCTCCTAAACACACCACACACACATACACACACACACACACGCATGCACATGATCTGTCTGGGCCAAAATGAGTTGCCAAATATAGCATTTACTTACAAGGAATATACTGAGAATAGCTTTTTGATTTTCACTATCATAGAAAGATGATTTCAACCCCCATTCAGTCTATGTTTCTAAATAATACCTTTGTTAGGACTGTCTGTTCAGTGCAATGAGAGACAGCTTTTTCAGTGCAATTGAGATTTCTTGATAATGCTAAATCTGCCTTGTCAGCTGAATTCCTCTGGCTTTGTGTTGCACTGTGGTAAAAATACATGATCGGATTTCACTGTTAAGGAAATTCTTTCAGCAATACATGTACAGTCAAGTTTGTTGCCTGGATGGTTGAACATGTGGGTTATGAGATTTAAAAAAAATGTTTCATGACAAAACTTTATGAAAATGCAACAATCTGGAAGTCTAGCTCTGTCTCAGAGTGGTGAGGCTGTGAAGAGGTGGGCTGTTGGGGGCTGATATCACTCTGTCCTTTTCACAGTCACAGTCTTGGTTCTTCATATTTGAGGAGATGGGACGGTGAGGAGACCTGTTGGCTTGATCTTATTAATGCCACCGTCTAGAATGCAGATTCTTGGATATTTCATCTTCACAAGATGAGCTGCAAACTGAAAAGAAAAAGAAGTCCAAATTTATAGAGGATATACAAAATCTGTATTTCTCCAATCCCATTTTTTTCCCAAGCTGTGAAGGACAAAACTACTTTAATAATACTATTACTGTCACTGTTGTATCAATGAATCATTAATTGGGTTTTCAATAGAAATCAAATCACCATTTAACACGTTGACAGCTTCTTTATGCTATGGAGTAAACGTGTCTCTTTACTTCTCTTTTAAACTGGTTGGATTAGGCAATAAATATACATGGTAATTATTCAACAGTACAAATATATATACCATGAGATGTAAATTCCTCCTACCTCTCTTCTCAGTTTCCCTCTCCAGAGGTCATTAATATTACTGTTTTTCATGTATCCTTCCAGTGATAGTTAAAACATTCTCAAATCTATATTGAACAATTTTTGTTTTAAAGATTTTATTTATTTGACAGAGAGAGAGCACAAGCAGGGGGAGCAGCAGAGGGAGAGGGAGAAGCAGGCTTTCCCCTGAGCAGGGAACCCGATGCGGGGCTCGATTCCAGGACTCCAGGATCATGACCGGAGCTGAAGGCAGATGCCCAACCAACTGAGCCACCCAGGTGCCCCTATATTGAGTAATTTTTGATATTACTCTCCATTTATTAGTTATTACAATTCTTGTATAATGTCCCAGAGAGGGCCCATAAACTTGTAATGTGTTTCTGGAGCAACTTCAATCAACAGTTTGAGACCATAAACTTGGAATGAATTTGAAGGATTGATCTAAGAGGTCTTCTAGATGGCTAGCAAAATAGGACTTTGAAAAGTTAACAAGACATACATACACCTTCTGACTTGGCCCATGTCTGCCTATCCAGGATCACTGGTTATCTTTCTCCATTCCTTTGAACTTATGATAAAGTAGTCCTGAACTGCTTGTCAATCCCGATAGAAATGAGATCACTTTAGGATTCAGAGTATTTTGGTTGTGCAGGTTGCCCTTTGTTGGGAACATGCACCATTTCCCGCCAGTTCCTGGATTCCCTTTAGTTCCTCCTCAAAAGCCCCCCCACCCACCCCCATCTGCCTAATTTCTACTTATTTCCCCACTCAGGTAATTTCTTCTCTACATGCTAAGTCTCCATTACAAACCCCTCTTCTTAGTCCCTAAAATTCCTTGGGCAAATCTCTGTCTTTTGCTTACCATGTTTATTTAAATTGCTCATTTAAGAGCCCGCTTCCTCTACCAAACTGTAAACTCCCCTAGGACAGTGAGCCTGCTCTGTTTCTTTTTATCCCTAGTGCCTGGCACATGGCAGGGGCTCAATATATGCTTGTTGGACTGAACTACACCAAGACATAGGACATATAACCTGGGCAAAGGATGAAGGAAAGAAGGGTTTTCTTGGACTCTGGCTTTCTGTTTCCATTCCCTCCCCTTGGTGGTATTGTCTTCCTCCTCCTTGGGTACTTGTGCCTTCACGTTCTTTTCAATTACTTTGTCATAACCTGATCTCAGATCCCTCAAGAAAAAAGAATACCTGCTGACAGTGCTATTGGGAGTATTTGAAGCTTAACAGTTGGTGAAGTCTCAAGCAAGCAATCTAGACTTTATAGTTCAAAGGCTGAATGTTTTGGTCAGGATAAGTTCAAGGCCTCAACCCCAAGGATTCTGCTTTATTGATCTGGGACTCAAGAATGTGTTTTTGTTGCGGTGGTGGTTGTTGTTTTAAACAAACACCACTAGATGATTCTACAGCAGGTAGTCCGAGTACAATATTTTGAAACATACCACCTACAGCCAACAAGATAAAGGTATCAGTAAGTAGGTGGAATAGATATCGCTTTAACAATCTTCAAAACTACTCACAGAAATGGATCTTAATACTGCTGACGCCACTGATTTTTTCCATCATTCTCTGCAGTGCTTCAATAGATTCAACGGCTATTAACATTTCAGATCCTATACACTTTTTGCCACCTGAAAGTATCTTTAATAGTAATTAATATTGAAGAGAAACAGTGCATCTGTATTTCAGAAGTTATCAAGTGAGTCAGACTGCTCCTGTGAGCTGGTCTTCATGCTGTTCTTGCTTATTTCTTGGTCCGTAAGAGCAGAGGGGCTGGATTCATCTGCTCGGAGTCAAGTGCAGGCAGCACAGCCCTGGAGCCATAGGATTCCTGAAACATCTTTGCTTCGTTCTCCCACGTGTAGCAATACAATTAACATGTAAGCCAGAACTCTGAGATAAACATACCATTATTGAAAAAAATCTTGTGGATAAGCAGTCTTAGCATTCAGTACTTTCAAAACACTGTGGAAGTCAGAAAGCAAGAAAGGAAGGACTTACTACTGTACATTTAACTTAATCTCTCTGAAACTACGCTGTAGAGCTAGAAAGAGTTCCCATGGTTATTTTAAGGAGGGACATAACAACTAGGCTGCCATTAAGCTGGAAATGGTAAAGGCAAAGCAGACAGAACAGAGCACTTTGGAACAATTAGGGTGTTGCTGTGTGGGAGGTCTAAGAAGAAAAGTAGAAGCAGAATACAAGGAGATGGCAAATGTTTTGGTGCCTTGAAAAGCAAGGCTGTGCTTAAGTAAAGAAAAAGTGCCAATGTTGAGTTTTCAGGTTAGGATTGTGAGTTCTGCTCTGCTTGTGGCTGCAATTAGCCGTGTTAAATAGTGGGCCTAACAGTGAAGGCATGACTGCATCTTTTCCACTCCTACCATGGCAGCGGTTCCTCTTCATTCATTAATTCATCCATCAAACATTTTAGTGAGCACCTACTGAGTACCAGGCACTGTTCCAGTTTTTGCAGTGCTTATAGATCAGTGGAGGAGATAGTAACAAACAACATCAAGTAGTAGGGCGATTACACAAGTAGAAGTTCGGGGTACCTCTGAATTTAACAGGGCTTAAGGGAGCTGTTCTCCCCTCCCCATCCCTCTTTTATTGATGCCTGAAGGGAATGGGAAGCCAGATGTGATGGCCAAAATTGTGGATTGGATAGTGTTCTCTGTGGCTGTAGTCTGACGGGTTAGGGAGGAAGGAAAGGGCTGTGAATGTCCAGGGGTGGTTTCCACTGTGTGAAAAAAGCCATGTCACTCACGGAGAAGACAGGTGGTGGAAAAGAGGAGAACCAGGCACGTAGAGTTCAGGGTTTCACCCATCTTTTACTCTTCATCTGGCTCTGGCAGCTTTAGGGTGTTAACATACAGGGTACTGGACTTTAGTGATTAAGGATCTAGAGTAGCCTGCAGCTGCAGCTTTGGGAGAGGCCTGACTTCAAACAGAAGTCACAAACCTAGACTCACTGAGCAATATCCTTGGCAGAAGTGGCAGGATGTCATATTGGACCAGTGGTTATGGAGCCGTCAGACTCATCTGGGTGCTTTTATTAAACAGTGATACCCAGACCCACCGGAGATCAGTAATAAGTAGAATTTTGGGGGGATATACCTCCCACCTCAGGTTTTTTATCTGCTTGTTTGTTTTGAAGGCTCCTAGATGATTCTATTGTGTAGCCAGCATTGAGAATAATTTTACTAGATAATGGGATTCATTTGTTGGTCAGGTTTGTCTGAGATCTCAAACTGCAATTTTAATAGGTATAGTCCTGTGTGGAGAGCAAGTCACTTTGCACTAAAAAGGCTGTCATGCTTGTAGGGCTGGAATTTGCGGTGGTTCTTCCAACCGCACAACCAGCTGAGATCTATAGGTCAACATCCCATGTGGAGCTGGCAGGATCTGGTGTTTGCTGGGATAGGATTTGGGGACTCAAGATGGCAGGGGCAGCTGCATTTCTTGTGGGAAGTACTTTCATGTGGAAAAGGCAAAGCTCTTGCACTTTTGTCATTCCTCTGGTCAGTAGAATCTGGTGGTGCTTTTCATTTCTAGGGCTTAGGTAGGCACTGTCTTAAAGTGGCAGGCTCTTGTGGGTGGCACTCCATTTTGTTTTCTCTGTCTTTCATCTCAGCTTGGATTAAGAGGCTGGCACATTTGTCCAGTGGAAGTCAAGATCTGTGATAGGAGGAGAATGAGTGGAGGAAAGGGATATATGGGTAAGATTTAAGAGAAGCAGAGAACAGGATCATGTTTTTTCTCACCAGGTGTCTTAGGTCACAGGCTTGGGTAGAACCCACAGGCAGCTAAGAAAATTTGGCTTCTGCAATATTCTGAAAGGAGCACATTGCAGGACAATTAAGTTTCTTGATGGGAAACTTTGGCCTTGTGAGTTTAAAGTTTGTATTGGGAACTGGACAATTGCCATTAATTGACTAACACTCTGGTGAAGTTCAAACGGAGGTCCTTTTCTCTCTTCCATTTTATTTGTCCATTCCTTTCCCTCCCTAAATTTGGGATATGGAAATACTACTTTTGGTTGGACACAGAACTGAATAAGGGAACTGGCAAATTATCCTGTAATGAATAGCTGTAGGAATTTCATTTTCTTAGTTTTATGGATGTGAGGCTGATGCCGTATTAGTCCTATGTATCCTCTTGACCTCCTGCGATTCTGAAAATATGGTGTCCATTTAATATTTCTGGCACTGTGTGGTTGGGGCTGGACTGATACTTTACACAAATTATGCACCTATTTCTAAGTTTGGCTGGACAACTCAACTCAGTAAGTGTGAGATGAGATAAGATAAGAAACAGAATATGGGATGATTTCTACATCTAGAGTACAGTGTGGCCTTTGGTTAAAAATAACCCAAGTGCTGTCTTGTCCTGATTATTTAAGAAATTCTCAGGTCATTAATAAATTTTGAG
Organism: Phoca vitulina; assembly: GCF_004348235.1. Taxonomy (NCBI): domain Eukaryota; kingdom Metazoa; phylum Chordata; class Mammalia; order Carnivora; family Phocidae; genus Phoca; species Phoca vitulina. The sequence goes on from NW_022589706.1 coordinate 81,598,392, forward strand.
GTCTTGATAATTTGAAGGGGTCATCTCAGTGCTCTCAGTTAGAGACATGAGAGCTATGACAAGGAGTACTAGGAAAAGGTAGGAATGATTTACCTAATATGCCACTGATCTTTTCCCTTGATTATATAGTCCAGTATAATTTTGAAATGTCATTTTTGTTTTAATCCTTGTTATGTTCCTTCCGTAACTGAGAAAAGTGCTCTGCCTTCTGCTAGCCTTCTGTATTTAGATATTTTATAATTAACACACTAACGTTTATTTTCCTAAAAGTACTACAGAAGTTTACTTTCTTAAATAAACTACTTAAGGGAACTCTTGTATGCTTTTAGTAGGAATGTATATTGGTTTGGCCGTATGGAAAACAGTGTGGAGGTTCCTTAAAAAACTAAAAATAGAACTACCATATGATCCAGCAATCCCACTTCTAAGTATGTATCCAATACTACGTAAGGTGTAAAACTGGTTTTCACAGTAATAGCATCTAATAACAATTAGGCAGTGGCTACCTTACACTCTTATTTGACTCACAGAAGTAAAGTCCGCAGCACGGCAAAACCAAGTAGGTGAACATAATGTCAACAATCATCTTACACCTTACCATAGGCACTAGTGACAGGTAAGGAGCAGAACCGTTAATTCCAGGTATTAATGTAGAATGTTATATACTGTAAAATGGTTAATTATGCAATAAGAAAAAAATGGGCGCATGTACATAAACAATCATTATATGGTCTAGGATTTATCAAATTAAATTAATTAAATTTATTAAATCCATGTTTATTTTTTAAGGATAGCTATCTTAATGGTATCTGGGATATTCACAATCCATACTGTGTTGTACATTAGTCTCTGAGGCTAGGAAATTTGGTAGTGTAAAGATTGTATCTTAAAAAAGCATTTTTAATAGTTTGTGTTATATAAGGGGATATATAAATAATTGTAGTTTTTTTCCTAAGTAGTTGTAGTTTTCTTGTTTTAATTTTCTATTGCCTATATAGTTTCTGTCTCCATCTCATCTCTTCCCATTCTCTCTCTCTACCTTTTTTATTAAGAAAAATGTCAAAAATATATATAAAAATAGACAAGAATGGTATAATGAGCCCCTAGGTACCCAAAACCCAGTTTCAATAATTACAATTCAGACAATTTATTTCATTTTATTTCATTTGTTCCTTCCACCCACTTCTCTTGACCACATCCATTATTTTGATGTAAATCTCATATATCATTTAGTACATAAATATGTACCTTTGAAATAAAAATCCTTAAAAAAATATAACCACAGTATCATTATCACACCTAGAAAATATTAACAATAATCCTTTAATATAATTATTTAGTAAGTGTTCAAATTTCCAATTACTTCATAAATGTCATCTTTTCATCCATTCATCCATCCATCTATCCATCTATCACCCACTTCTCTATATTTACAATCTGTTTATTTGCATCAGGATCCAAACAAGGTTCACACATTGTGACTGAAGGATGGCTTTTAAGTCTCCTGTAATCTATATATTTGTTCTATCTCTTCATTTCTTTGCAGAAAGCCTATTCTCTCTTGCATCTACTCCAATCAGACTTTTGTCTCCATCACTCCCCTAAAGTACTCTTAAAAAGGTCAGCAATAATCTCCACTTTGTCACACTGCCAAATCCAATTTTTAAGACTCAATTTGAATCTAACTTGACCCATCAGCATCATCTGACACATCTGATTATACTTTCTTCTTTTCAAAACTCTTAGCTCAGGTCATGATCTCAGGGCAGTGAGATAAAGCCCCGTGTTGGGCTCTGTGCTTAGCGGGTAGTCTGCTTGAGATTCTCTCTCTCTCCCTCTCCCTTTGCCCCTCCCCCTGCTCTTGCTCTTTCTCTGTCTAAAATAAATAAACAAATCTTTTAAAAAAAGTTTCTGAAGGCCCATGATATCTCAGCATACTATAAGTCAGTGCAACTTCTATTTCATTATTTGCTTTGTTGAAATCCCAATAACAGAATTTTCCCCCCTCATATGTCAAAATGGTGTTTTCCTTCCTTCCTCTTCCATTTTCCTTTGATCTCTTGTTTTCTTTGTTGATTTCTTCTACCAATCACGTGCCCTAAAGCAACTTTTTTAAAAAAAAATTATAGCTAGTTTATAATGGAGACAATGGATTTTTACAAGTTCCTGAAACAAATTTAAGTTATATCTTTTAATGGTTATTTGGCAATCTGTTGTTGATCCCATCACCTGGGATTTGTCTTCCATTCTGGAATAATGCATTTATAAGCTATTAAATTTAATTATAAGAAAGAAAACCCTACTTTTTTTCTGTATTGTACAATACTAAGTGCTTATTTCATAAGTGGAAGGATTCTATGTGTATACACATCTTGTTTTAACTCACCAAATTCTAGTCTGAACCTCTAAATCCTTAATTGATGTTTTTATACTCATGTCCCATTAGCACTTCAAACTCAGTATGTCCAAAATTCATCACAGTCCCTCCAAATCTACTTTCCTTTTTTTTTTTTTTAAAGATTTTATTTATTTATTTGACAGAGAGAGAGAACACAAGCAGGGGGAGTGGGAGAGGGAGAAGCAGGCTTCCCGCGGAGCAGGGAGCCCAATGCGGGGCTCGATCCCAGGACCCTGGGATCATGACCTGAGCCAAAGGCAGACGCTTAATGACTGAGCCACCCAGATGCCCCCCCAAATCTACTTTCCTAAAGGTATCAGCAACCTCTCCAAAAACCCAATCTGGAAATTTTAAGGTTATCTTTGACTTAAAAAAATTTTTTTTAATTTAAATTCCATTAGCCAAGGTATAGTTTTGACTTTTGACTTTGGCTCCATGTTCATTTAGGCACAAAGCTATGTCAGTTCTCTCTGTGACTGTCTTGGATTCATTCCTTCTTTTCCATTCCTCTGCACCTACTCCATTTTAGATCCTAATTACTCTTGGATTAGTTCCTAAATGGCTCTTGTGCTTTTAGTTTTTCCTTTTCCATTTGCCTGGCACTCTGCTGCCTACCCAGAGCAATATGGAGGCCCTCAGGAAATCCTGAGACCCCTAACACTATTGTGTAGAGTTTCCTTCCTAAGGGGGATTACCCTTAGGCAAGGTGACTCAAGATCTGTGGATCCTTTCCAAGGAATAGCTTGCTTCTCTATAGTCAGGAAGGACAACATAGAGTACCCAAAAGTCCTTACTGAAAATTTCATTTTGATAATATTAAGTCTAAAATTTCTTTGCATTTTAAGGACAAAAGAAATTCTTCATTTTAGATTTATGCTTGCTCATTCTTTATATAAATACATGATTTATTTACATATAAATTAAAGATTAATGAGAAGATTGTCTCTTAGTGTCCTAAATAAAGTAAGAGAAGATAGTGACAGAATGTTACCAGATGCTTTGAATCACGTAATAAAAGCCGTGAGGCCATTTCCCCAATGTCCTTTTGAAAGTTGCAGGGCTTTGGCTATCAGTCTCAGACAAACTCCTGTTTCCTTTTCTCCACAGCCATGAGAGCTTTGCTAAATGGGGGCTTAGAAACTATTTAGACAGCGGGAGATTGCAAGCTTGAGATAAGATCAGCATAAAAGTAGAATCTGGGAAGAACCTAGCACTGGAACAGCCTGGGAATATAGAGAGAGTGAAATTCTTTAACTGGTCTCTGGTTTTTGGTGTTTAAAAATTTCTATTTTATTGGGATCAAGGGCAAAGGAGAGGGAAGACACTAAAAGTATTTTGCCAATGACTTTCTAAAATGCAGCTGTTAGTATCACTTTCCTTCTTAAAAACCTTTAATAGTGCCCCACTGCTACTGTAAACTCCTCAGTATAGCATTCAAGGCCATCTATTTCCAGACTCTTCTCGCTTTCCAGCTTGTCTGTAGCTAAAATGCTCTTCAAAGAAGCTCTGTGCTTTCCAATCAGCATGTGCTAATTCCTTTGCCTGGAATGTTCCTTCCTGACTATGGCTCTCCTCCCAATAAATTTCCTTACTGAAATTCTACTCATAATTCAAGGTCTGTTATCATCTTCTCCCATGAAGCTTTGGGAACTCTTCATTTAACTGGAAGAAATTTCTTCCTTCTTATTGATTTTCTAGAACTTTAATTATAAATTTCACACAGCACATATTATATTCTGCTTTGAGTTTTAATTGGTTGTATCTTCCTAACTAGATTGTAAGTTTTTTGAGGGCAAGGGACTATGTCTTTCTCCTTTCTGTTTCCTCATAATAGTTTCCATTATGTAAGCACTTAATGTTTGTTGTCTTGAATTAAACTAGTGGCTGATATTAGTATTTTTTCTTTTGCCTTCCTCTTTTCACTAATTTCTGCAAATGTGCAGTCTACAGCAAACTATTATTTTTCATGTGTTTATTCATTAACTTAGTCATTAATTCAAACATCAAATATTTATTGAGTGCTTTCTACTTCAAAGGTATGATGCCAGGAGCCAGGGGTACAACAATGAATATAATATAATCCTTGTCCTCAATGAGCTTGGAGTTTAGTTGGAGATGCAGAGAAGTGAAGAGGCAATTAAAATACATTTGATAAATGCTATATGAGCCATGATTTATGGTTGTACAAATTGTGCATTGCATAAGAGAACCTGGAAAAGGGGTAAGTGGAGCATGAAATGTAGCCCATCCTCTCCTTTCCAAACTTTGTGCCCTTACATGGTGCTGTGTTCCACTAAAGGAAGGATGGGTTTTTATCTAATGCACACAGAAATTCTATATATGATAGTGGTCCCAATGTCATTATAAAACTAAAAGATATCTTATGAGCACTTGGGAAAGGTACTTAGTCCCAGACTTGATGAGTTAAGAAAGAATTCCTTATATAAACAGTGTTTTAAGACAAATGGGAATTACCCAGGTGAATAGAAGTGGGAAGAATGCTCCAAACAGAGAGAAGTACAAAAAGACAGTATATAGGAACAACAAGTAGTTAATTGTGACTGGAATCTAAGAGGCTGAGGGAAGAGCAGTGAGGGATGAACTTGGAAAACAAAGCAGAGTCCAGATCATGAAGGGCCTTATAGATGGTGAGTAGGATTTGAATTTTATTTTGAAGGCAACAGAAAGTCACAGAGGCATTTTGACAATGATCTGATTTATATTTCAAAAAGCTCACCTTAATTATGGGGTAAAACTGGGGGGGGGAAGGGGATTGCAGGCAGGGACCCTGGAAGTTGTGGTAAGTCAGGCATGAGGTACTGGTAATCCAAGTTAAGACAGGTGGGTAGGAGGGATGAGAGAATTCCAGACCTAGCTAGCAGGGTGATAACACAAATAATTTTCTATATAATTTGTTGTCACTAGTCAAGAATGTGAGATAATTCACTATTTCATTCATACAGACTGGGTGGTACGGAGAAAAGTATAGGAACTTCGTAGTTACACTGAGTTTGAGTCAGGGTTCTGCCACTGGTTAGCTATGGGATCTTGGGTAAGTCACTTAGCTTTTTTGGCCTTAGTGTCCTCACCTGTTAAATATGTAATAATAATACACTTGAATAGTATATTTATGGTGTTGTTGGGAGGATTAAAGTAGATATCATATGTATAAGTGCTTGATTCATAGTAAATACTATAAGCTAGTTTCCTTCTTTCCTCTCTTCCTCTTTCCCCTATTGATCCATTAATAGGAGAGCCATTTACAACATGTCACAATTGTACAGATTTAAACTTAAATAGCATGTTTGTCCTCAAATGGAATGTAAGGTAGGGTTTACAGTGTTTATGATGAACTGTTTATAATAGAGCAGTAATGTATACTAGTAACTCTACTGTTTACTGAGTTACATATGCTTATAGCAATTATATGAAAGCTATGGATCTATTCTCTTTCAAAAAATGACACATTTGTATAACATGTTACAGGTAATTTTAATTAGTTCAAAGACTTTCTAAAACTCATGATGGACTCTTGGTTTAGAAGTTTTCCTTTATACTAATCTATTTAATTTTTAATTTATGATAGTTGATAGTGTTTATCCATATGGCAATTGGGATCTTCCTCTAGATTTACAGATTAGGTTTAACAACAGCTTATACTTTCAAACAAGCCCTCTTAGGAATGCTATGTGGAATGTTTTTTTGAAGCTGACATTAAGAAAATAGGAGAAAACATTTTTAGACATGACAGAAAAGGTTTTTTTTGAAAACAGTTCTTATTCTAATAGAAAAAAGCATACTGACTCATATTAGAGGATAAGCCTCTTCTGATAAAATTCCATCATCTAATACCATCATGAATCAGGAGCTCTAATGAGCCCTGTGGTACATTTTCCTTTAATCTGTGATATTTGGGACCAGAATTTCAGCAACAATCATTTATCAACTTATGTTTAAACTAGACAACCAAGAACAGTAAACCCATACTGTGTCTCCGCCACTGGCCATATTACACACAGTATACTATGCTCTGAAAAGAATGTATACAATAAAAACTCAGATTCAAAACAGTTAGGGCTATGATGGATCATAGCCAAGTTCCAACCTCTGTAGGTCAAGCGGGAGGGCAACTATGGTTAGTTTGTTATTCAGCCACGGACATTCCTGTGGTAAGGAGTAATTAATTAAATGGTGGGCTGTGGAGAGCAGGGTGGATATGTAGAATAACACATGCTGAGACAAGATAACTTTCATCTTGTCATGAATATAGGTGCCAGAGATCACAAGATTCAGATGATGACTTTGCAGTTTTTCCTGAAAATTGGAAATGAGTTCCCTCCGTCTTTTTATAAAAACTGCTTGTACACATAATACATCCAGTAGAGATGTTTATAAAACAAAGTCTGGTTAGGTGTTTTAAGTCTCTCTTTACTACAACTCCCACAGTGCTTTTTACTTCACAAAACCTTTGAAAAGCTATGAGAACAGGGACTCTGCAGGGCAGGTTGTAGCTGGGTGGTCTTTTAAAGTGAGTTATCCTCCATGATTTAACAAATGCACAGCTGTACAGAATGTTTCACTGTTACTTGTAAGCCTCATATTATGTCTAGTGTGTTCAAGCCACATTAATATCTAAAATGTTTCCTTATAATCTGATATAAACCCACAGACCAAAACATTTGCTGACAAGAAGGCAAAGAATAAGCCAGGAAGAAAGCCAAGTTTAACCATAGCCAGTGCTTATGGGTCTAACAAGACCAAGAAAGAATTCCTTGCATATCTGGAACTCATAAAAGAGATTCACTTCCCATTCTTTACCAAAATGCTTAAGGCAAAATTATAAAGAAGCCTAATACATTTTCTGACAGGTAAGAGATCTCATACAAAGTGGTTAAAAGTATTATATTAATCTTGGGGCACCTGGGTGGCTCAGTTGGTTAAGCGTCTGCCTTCAGCTCAGGTCATGATCCCAGGATCCTGGGATCGAGCCCCACATCAGGCTCCCTGCTCCGCAGGAAGCCTGCTTCTCCCTCTCCCAGTCACCCTGCTTGTGTTCCCTCTCTCGCTGTCTCTCTCTCTCTGGCAATTAATAAAATCTTAAAAAAAAAAAAAAAAAGTAAAAGTATTATATTAACCTGAAGGACTAGGTAGATATTATCTGGAGCCAGAGAAGTTTACTATGGGGACAACACATGCTGAATTGGCTCAAAGTGTTTTCAGAGTTACCTGGTCCCCTCTGAGCACTCTTGCCATGGGCTGAGAGTGTGGAAGCCTCCCATCACTGCAGTACAGACTGATTTCCAACCTAACATCCCCAAACCAAATAGCACTGGCCTGCAGGGGAGGGTGAATAAACACAATTGGACTACTATCTTATTTAAAAAACAAAACTAATGGGGGCGCCTGGGTGGCTCAGTCGTTAAGCGTC
>NW_022589706.1:81606227-81642782 GCF_004348235.1 Phoca vitulina
ATGATCCCAGGGTCCTGGGATCGAGCCCCGCATTGGGCTCCCTGCTCAGCGGGAAGCCTGCTTCTCCCTCTCCCACTCCCCCTTCTTGTGTTCCCTCTCTCACTGTCTCTCTCTCTCTGTCAAATAAATAAATAAAATCTTTAAAAAAACAAAACAAAACAAAAAACTAATGGCATGCTTTCCTATTAGGAATATGATTATCTGCAGTTGATAACAGATGCCATATTGTAAATTTAATTCCTATATGCTGTGTGTAGAAAGTATCAGGCACTCACACTGTTCAGTCATAGAACCTCCACAAAAATCATCTCTCGTCTAAGTTTCTGAATCAACTGTTATTCAGAAATATATGTTTGGCTCTTTTCTATTTTGTTTTGTTTTGTTTTGTTTTAAAGGAGAAAATAATAGCAATAATAGCACACATGGCTTATTATTGCCATTGGCTCTTATGTTCTCTGATGAATATTTCTTTTGATAACAAAAGAAAAGCACTGATTTTATGCCAAGAGTATACCATTTTAAGGGAAAGACAAGATGTTCCTAATATTTTCCAAAGGGTTGACAAGACAAAGTGAAATGCAAAGGTTCCTTTGATTTCTTTCTTAGATAACCTTTTGAATGTGGTACACTGGCAGGGATGAAATTTTAGTGGTTTTATAGCCACAAAATATAATCCGGATGGGGTGATTATTTATAAAGTCTTATGCATTTCAGTGACTAACATAGTAATATGATATTTACAGTTTTTCTTAAGGACTTATTAAAGGTAGAGAAACACCAACTTTCATTTTGTTCTGGCCCATGTTGTTGGCCATTTTCTAGTCCGACAGCCATTACTAGCTCTAGAGTTGGGTCTCACTACCTTCTTTCCCCACAGGGGAGAAAAAAAATAACCAGTACCACATTAAAACATGCCACTGTGCTATTAACATTCTCCTTAAACATTATAATTTACCTCTGGGAAAGAGATGTATGCATGATGGTATTTTGTTCAGCAGAGATACATGAGACTTTGACCTTAGGTTGGGAGTGGGGTAGTGTAATGGTTGCTGTATCAAAACAACCCATACATTTCCCTTAGGTAATATTTGATTAATGTTAAAAATCAAAATTTCCTTTAATCTGAGTAATCTGCTCAAGGATATAACAATGCTCCTTCTTTGGGTTCATTTAATCTGTAATTTGAATGGTGGAGTTATCTCTGCCACCCCCTATTGATCTGAATATATACAGATTTATACACGAGCTCTCTGAGATTAATTCAGCACATTCCAGTTTTGTAAGAGGTATCTTTTATGTCACTTTCTGTACAGATCATGCTGGCATGCTCTCCTTCAATGCCCAAGAAATCTAATTCCAGTTTAGCAATCGAAGATGTGGTTTCTCATGTGAGTTTTAAAAAGATGATTGTCTCTGCAGTGAGACAAGAATGAGACCTTGCCATCTTTTTCATTTCAAATGTTACACGAAGCCTGAGTTGCTTTACCCTTGTTTTCCTAGAGAGGACTTCCTACTCCCATTAACCCTACCAACATATACAGTGTGTATTTGTTTGGCTTGTCAAATTAAACTTAGTCACACAGCAGCAAGGATCAGCACAAAATCGGACCCACCGCTGGAGCACCAGCACACAGTTCCGAGACTCAGGACTCCACTTCACTCGCTTGAGACTACCTGGCATTGACTGATGCTGACGTGACATTGTTCTCAGAACATCTGAATGTGCTGGATTATGTAATAGCTCACTGCTTTATTTAACCTGTAGTACAAGGTGAATTAAAGATTACCTGACAAGTGAGATTCAGTAGGACTTAGTACGGAGAGGCCCTACGTGGTATCCTAATTAAACTAAGATCTTTGTAGTCCTCCTTTTTTGCCCTGTTCCGGGGAAAAGCAATGTTTTAGCTAGCTAAGAAATGGCAGATTCTAAAGGCTTCCTGGTGGATTTAAGGTGGTAGCTAGGCCAAATACAAGAGCCTTATGAAGTGGTAATTATAAAGAAACCAATAAATTGCTAATCAGTTGTAATTACAGGAAATAGTTAATGAATACATATGTAAAATGGGATCATATATCTTCCAATTATAGTTAGTCAGGTACACAAATAAGCTATAATTCTCAGATCTGTTTTGCCTTCTCCTATGTCATTTTAGATAATATATTCAATACACTTGGCCATTATAGAGTAAATCCGTCATATTTGTATTACAAGAGACACTCTGGTCCTAATTTGTATGTCAAATGGGTGATTTTAATACTGTCACACACTAGATAAGTGGCTCATTTTTTTTCTTTCTTGTAGTTGCTCAGTGATATTTTGCTACTTGTTAAATGAAATATGAGAGCCTTTTTATTAAGCTATAGTCTATTTTACTTACTATTTTTATTTGTTGGATTTTCAGTCTAGCCCTTTTACTAGATCTTAACAGGAGATGTAAAACTAGAAAAATTACAACCAGCATCTACTGTTTTGTAAGTAAAAAATTCCCTAGTCCAAATATGGGTTTGACATAAAACCCAGAAACTTTTGCAAAGATAATTTGTCACTGTTCTATAACTAGAATTGGCACCTCTGCTTCCTTTTCACAGCATTCAACTCGGGCTCTCTTGATCTTTTCAAAACAGGACTCTGCCAGCTGCAGGGCACTGATTTCAACTTAGAAGAAAACCTGTTACTTGCTTGGAAATTACTGTGTTTGTGTGTGTGTGTGTGTTAATACTTACAAGGGAAAAAAGATGAGCCCTGATCAGAAGAGTTCTTACGAAAGAATCTCCACTACTGTTTGACCAGAAACTGTAGGGCTCAGATGAACTATGGACAGTAGGATAGTCTAAACATATCAAACCCTAGAACTTTTTAAAAATTGCTATTTTAACCATTTTTAAGTGTACAATTCAGTGGCGTTAGGTACATTCACTGTCACCACTAGTTATTTCCAAAATTTCTTATCATCCCAAATAGAACTCTGCACCCATTAAGAAAAACTCCCCTTCTCTCCTCTCTCAGCCCTTAAGAACACTAATTTACTTTCTGTCTCCATGAATTTGCCTATTCGAGATGGTTCATTTAAGTGGAATCAAAGAATATTTGTCCTTTTCTGTTTGGCTTATTCCAGCTTAACATGATGTTTTTACAGTTCATCCATGTTGTAGCATGTATCAGAACTTCATTCCTTTTCAAGGCTGAGTAATATTATATATACCACATTCTGTTTATTCACTGATCTGTTGATAGATACTTGGGTTGTTTCCACCTTTTGGCTATAATGGTGCTATAAACACTGGCATACAAGTTATTTATCTGTTTGAGCTCTTGTTTTCTATTCTATTCTATTCTTTTCTATTTCTGTTCTTTTGGGTATCTACATAACAATGGAATTGCTGGTCATAATGTAATACTACATTTATGTTTTGAAGGAACTGCCAAACTGTTAAACTGATTTCTATAGAAGTTGCATCATTTTACATTCCTACCAGCCTTGAGCCAGAATTTCTTTTTAATTTCTCCATATACTGGCCAACAGTTGGGTGTGAAGTAGTATCTCATTGCGGTTTTGATTTGCATTTCACTGAAGACTAATGATGTCAACTATGTTTTCATGGGCTTATTCGTCATTTGCATTTCACCCCTAGAGCCAAAGGGATTAGGGGCTGGAAAAAGAGAGTAGTTAGAGAATGTTTCCTGGAGATAAGTGTTAACCTTCAGTAGAGGAATACAGCAAACCTGAGATAATTTTTGAGGGAAGAATACATGGGGATAAATATCCTTGACTCTTTCCCTCCCATAACTTGTCAGAACTCCTCATTAGCTCAACAACTAGAAGCCAGAGAACATGCCAGCCAGCCTCCTAAGGCAGAAAGCAGAGGGAAGAAGTGTGGAGAATGGATCTAGAATGAAAGGCGGAGCAAATGGAAGCTATCCACAACCACAGATACATGGAATTCCAGTAAACAGATTTTGAATTGAGATGCTTCCAACTTACATGGTGGTGGTGGAGAAGCACTAGTAAAGTCATACAAATCTGTACAGCAGATAAAAAGATGATGGAACAGCATAAGCAAATAAATATCTGAAGTTCTTTTAAGTCCCATGGTGAGAAAAATTATTAAGATACATCCCTATACAAATACTTCATTTGTTTCTCAAAAATAATTTCCTGATGTTGGATTTAAGCATGAATAGCTGAACATACAATATGTTCAGTCATTGTTGTCTACAGGCACTAATGACCATGCAGTTTGAAGAAGAAGGAATTTTTCATGAAATAATATCTGGTTTCTGATAAGGAAGACATTGGCTAATTTATTCATAATGTGATGGCTCTTCATTTATTACTTTTATTATCATATATTGTTAACTCATCTAAATATTCATGCTTCCAGATTTCTTTCGTATTTTGAACTTTTAAATTTATTTGCACTATGACAGACTATAGAATTTCATAGTGTTTTGCATATAACAAATGACAAATGCTTTATAATTGATTATTTAATGAAATAAATTAGTTATCTATTTATTTATATATCTGTTTTAACCTTTATGGTAAAATTAGAACACAATTCTAGAGATTAGTACATTGAGTAGGATGCTTGAAAACATTTGGCATATTTAAGAAGATTAAATCACACAGGGTCTATTACTAGATAACCATCTTCCAAATGGTGAATGCTTTATAAAAGTAGAGCCTTAAGCTTGTTAGCCTGAACAGCATAAAAGTTTATTTCAGGTCTTGGTTTCATACACTGGGAAGAACTACTGGGATCAGTAAAAAGTCAGAATAAGCCTATTGAAAAAACAAACATACAAAAAACAGGACCAATGGCAGCATTCAGACTCAAAAGCCTTAAGAACTCACTGAGTTAAGGGGATGGCCTGTAGAGTTCATATGGACTCATGTTTCAATTCTGGCTCTCAGACAGGCAAATTAAACTTTGAGTCTAAGTTTTTCTCATATGTAAAATGCATAGAATAATGCCTCCCTCATAGAAGAATGTTGAGAAGAATGAAATAACATATGAAAAGTACTCGCTACTTACAAAGACCAGTCAATAACTGGGATTATTATCATTGTAAGGATTTCTTCCTAAGGCTGTCTATTACTTGGAACCCAGAAATATGTGCTTTTCAATAGTATTTCTGTGGCTGGAATGTATTGATATGCATTATAATTGAAAATCGATATTTTTCATTGGAATGCTATGGCAATATAGATTAATATAGCAGCAGCATTATGGTAGTAGTAAAATAAGAATAGTAATTATTATTGTCTAACAGCGTACATAAAAACAATTTAGACACCATGACTTTAGTTCTAAAATGTTCTTTTACTTAAAATTGCACGTTTGTCATTTTGTATACTGACTTTCTCTGAAATAGGTGTATTTAAATTGTTCCCTGTTAGATGCCAGATATAATTATATAAAAGAGGGGGTGAGTGAGATATGACATAACTAATATCCACTCAGATACTTCTTTAGTATGTTCAGTTAAGCTTCCTCATCAAGGCTGACCTTCATTTAGTGTCAAAAACCATTGTTACCATTAGCCCTGTACTTCTGAGACAAGGATTACTGGATGCTTAAAATGGTCTATGACCAAAAGTTTTAAAGTTCTCATCTGACTAGATTTCTAGATTATTCAGTATATATAGACATTAAAGAATATACATATTAGAGGGGGAATACTTTATCTCCACTGTTGATTTCTTTGAGAAATAATTTTTCTAAGTATATTCCTAACTTTCTTTTTGTCCCTCTATTCACTCTGCCCAGAGTAGTGGAGGACTGATTCATTTGATTGGTAAATTTGGGAAGGCTCTGCCTTGCCCTTCTTCCTTTTGGGAATAAGCTACCTGCAGGCAGCAAACTACCTCTGCTACTTTTCCAGGAGCAGATTCTTCCTTCCCTTTAGAAAAAGGGACCGTCCTGGTTCAATGTTGCCTACATCTGGATATGTTCACCAATCCTGGGGGATTTGTGAGCAAGCCTATTTGGCTCTCATCTTTTTTTTTTTTTTTAATTTTTATTGTTATGTTAATCACCATACATTACATCATTAGTTTTTGATGTAGTGTTCCATGATTCATTGTTTGTGCATAACACCCAGTGCTCCATGCAGAACGTGCCCTCTTTAATACCCATCACCAGGCTAACTCATCCTCCCACCGCCCTCCCCTCTAGAACCCTCAGTTTGTTTTTCAGAGTCTATCGTCTCTCATGGTTCGTCTCCCCCTCCAATTTCCCCCCCCTTCATTCTTCCCCTCCTGCTATCTTCTTCTTCTTTTTTTCTTAACATATATTGCATTATTTGTTTCAGAGGTACAGATCTGAGATTCAACAGTCTTGCACAATTCACAGCGCTTACCAGAGCACATACCCTTGGCTCTCATCTTAAACTATATTCTCCAACTTGTCTTTTATAAAAAATAAGTGATATTTTTGATCTCTATAAGCTACTCTTTGTTTTATTTTCAGTTTGCTAAGAACATAGTCAGGGAAGAGGGAAGACATTTAATTTTTTCATATACTCCTTGTATCTGAAAGTTGATATCCTTTCCTGAATTCTCTATCATCAAAAAGCTTTGAGCCTATAGTAAACGAAATCCCCAGATCCAATAAAGTCTATCATGATCAGCTTTCAGAGCCCCCAGTCAAGCCCCAGTGTGCTTCTCCCATGAAGATATTGAAGCTACTTCTATGCAATTTCAGAAAGAAGTTCAAAGACAAAAACAAGAAAACACCTTAGGTTATCATTTGGATCTTTCTAAGTTTACTACTGATCTTGATGTTGCACACCGAGGAAAAAGCGTTAATTCTTTTACTGGGAAAAGGTGAACAAACTCTTCAGTGTAAGAATATAGTCAGAACTTCAAAGCTCATTTGATTTGTGACCAACTCCTGAAGAAATATACTCTTAGACAAACCATTATGATAGACAGGTAGATAACACATCATTATGTGCATATGACGTTTCTAAGTACACTTACCTCTGCTGTGTGCTTTGCCACATGCCCCACGATGACAATGACCTTCCCTTTGAAGCTCTGGAGCACAGCAGTGAAAGGGCCCTGGGTAAGCTCCCCTTCAGTAGTGAAGGCAGCACTAAATGGAATGTTGATGCTTCCTGAAATATGACCCCGAATAAAACTGAGAAGGAAAGATTAAGGAAAAAATTATTTGTGTGTAGACTTGAGTGTGTGAGGGAAACTCACAGAGGGAATTGATTCACAGAAGATAGTACATTAAAATCAAATACAAACAGAAACCAGATTTAAAAATTCCCTGAGCAGGGAAAACTAGTTTAGTAATACAAGCAAAGTTTAGTTTGGCTTATTTTGCAAGACAAGTAAAGCTAACTTAACCTTGGTCACTTCTTATGCCTCTGAAAATCATAAACAAAACTTAAATTGTTGCCCCAAATTGAAATGAGGTAACCCCTAACCAATTCCCTTTCATTTAAGAAAATTCTAAAATTTTCAGAAAATAAAAAATATAAATAAACTGAAAAATAAACTGAAAAATAAACAGTCACTGCCTCCACATTGTATAAGCTGCTTTATAACAATATACCCTTGAGCCTCATTCCATGTTTTTGTTTGAGTGCTCCTGATTTGTAGATTCTTTTTTGGTATGTGCACAATAAGCTTTTACTAATTACTATTTCAGTGATTCATTAGTTTTACTTCTGGTTTTTGTTTTTTTTTTTTCCCTGACGGTTCTTAACATCTTGAATGCTCACGTGAGTATTTTATCTAAATGAAGTAAGGTACCAGTAAGGAAAAAAAAAAGTTAAATATGAAAACGGAATGGAAAAAATAAAGGAAGAAGATGAGTGGAAAATTTAAAGAAGACTTTCCTGAGGGGCGCCTGGGTGGCCCTCAGTTGGTTAAGCATCTGACTTCAGGTCATGATCTCTGGGTCCTGGGATCGAGCCCTGCACTGGGCTCCCCACTCAAGGGGAAAGCCTGCTTCTCCCTTTCCCTCCCCCTGCTTGTGCTCTCTCTCTCTGTCAAATAAATAAATAAGTCTTTTTTTTTTTTTAAAAAGATTTTTAAAAAAAAAAAGATTTTTCTGATTAAATGAAGTATTGCAAAAGTGATCAGGATGCAGCAAATTAATGACAATCCCATGGGTTGCACAATATTCATTGCTTTCAGTTCATTATTATAACCATGATTATTTACAGCTCTGAAAGTAATATAGTCAATCAGAAGTTCTCAGATCTCACTTGATACTGCAAAACGTATCTACTTTGGGCAAGACTGCTAAGCAGGACTCTCTTTAGAGTTGTTAGGTCATTAGCATTGATTGGAAACCCTTTTGTTCTTGGCTATTTCTCAAGTGAACTTAGCTGACATTTCCATTCTTTCCAATTTCATGCTCTCTAAGGGGGTAATGTGTTATTATATATGCACTTTAGAAGAGTTCATATGGTTTGAGTATTTTAATTTTGGAATTAAAAGCATATATTAGTTTAAAATATTTTGTAATATCATATGATCTTAAAGTAAAAAAAAATATATGCCCCCAACTAAGGCATAGTATATTTCAAGATGTGGTAGATGATGGAACCAGAAAGGTAGATTAAATTATAATTATGAACTTAGTCTTCTAACTATTCTCAAGGTATTTAAATTTGTTTGAAATGTGAGATCCCATTTAATATTATTTATTATCTGTCAGTAATATCTGTTCCTGCCAATAAATGTTATGATGTTTAACACATTGTGCTTCCTGACTCTCCAAATTTGCCACAGAAATTTTAAAAATAAAGGCCCATATATCTTAAAAAAAAAGAAAAGAAAAAAATACACCCCCCCAAATAATTTAAAAGTACAATTAAAAAGATAATTCTTCATATAGAGTCTATAGAGGAAGATGTTCTTTTTTTTTTTTAAGATTTTTATTTCTTTATTTTAGAGAGATTGAGAGAGAGAGAGAGAGAGAGATTGAGCATGCACACAAGTAGGGGGGAGAGGCAGAGGGAGAGGGAGAAGTAGGCTCCCCGCTGAGCAGGGAGCCTGATGTGGGGCTCGATCCCAGGACCTTGAGATCATGACCTGAGCCGAAGGCACTTAACCAACTGAGCCACCCACATGTCTTGAGGAAGATATTCTTAAATGTTGTTATTAATCAAATAACTCTTCAAATAAACATTAAATAACTGTGAAAACTGTTCTGAAAGAGATGGATAGGATACTCTGATAGGATATATCAACTTGGGGAGGACAGGGAAGGTTTTCACTGAGAAAGCAAGTGATAGCTGAGTTAAAATTGGAAGAATTAATAAAACTTAATTAGGCAAAGGGATGGAATGGAGGTGGGATGGATAAACATTTCAGGCAGAATGTTAGGCTTATAGAGGGGAGGCACATGGCCCATAAGGAGAAATAAAGGAAGGCCAGTGTCAGCAGAATTTAGAGAGCAAAGTATAGCATGAGATAAGATGAGCTTGGAAATGAATGCAGAGGCCAGACAAAGCAAGGCCTTGTAGGTCATGTTGATAGTATTAGTCTTTATCCTAGAACAATAAAAATCAGAAAGTATTTTAAGTAGAGAAGTAACAAATCACATTTGTACTTTGGCAACAATGTGAAGAAAGGCTAGAAGGAGAGTGAATGTGAAGACTAGTTTATAAGAAGTCCAGGCAATCTGTCTTCCCTCCCTTAACAATCACTGATTGATGACCATGGAAGGGATATTTATGTGTTCAATAGAGGCATTTCCCCTAGATGTTTTTTAAAAAATGGAAGAGTCATAGAGTTTTAAACGGTTATGCCACAAGCAACTAATATTCTCCCCTCCCAAAACTCATTAGTCATCACTGTAGAAGGGGAAAAATTATAATTATTTATTGACATGACAGTTTCTCAATTGCCCCAGTTTGTAGTTTCATCTTTAGAATTTTACTTCTCTCTTTCTGTTTCTCTGCCTGTCTCTTTCTCTCTCATTAATGGTGAGAGGAGAAATTGAGGCTCCTACTCTCAAGAATGATGGTGAAGATTGACCACATATCTTATATTTGAAATTTTCTAGTTGCTGCTTCATCATTTTTTCTTCAAAGAAAAGCATTTGGCATTAATGAAGGAAAGAACTACAAAAAGTTTTGAAAAATAAAAAGAGAGGTAAAGTAAACATTAGCATCCCAGTGTACATTGTTTAATTAGAGTCTTCTAGAATGGACAAAGAATTTATGATCATGGGCAGATCACCCCTGGATTTCATCAGCACTAGTTTCTCAAACATTTATAATTATTCAATATTCTCAACTGCAGTTTTCATGAACAGTCAGGGCTTTGTTCTCAGCATATAATTACTCTGATAGTACTTTTATCTTCAGTTAGGACATACCTTAAAATGAAAAATTTGGATACCACAAACTAAAGAATCTAACAACTCAAATATTCTGATAGTACTTTTATCTTCGGTTAGGACATACCTTAAAATGAAAAATTTGGATACCACAAACTAAGAACCTAACAACTCAAATATTCTCAGCAAATGATTCTACATCTGCCAGGCTGAATCAGTTGCCAGAGTTTCTGTGTTTATCAAACAGCCCTTATCAACTGTGAACATTTTTTTCTTTCCAGTGCTTTTACAGTAGCAAAAACAATACAAATCTATCCTAGAAATATTTAGGTTGTTTGCCCACCTCCCACTTTCTTGTTTTAGAGAGCCTCAACTACTGCTCCCAAAAAAGGGTGAGCCTAGATTGTCATGTTTGTATCAGATGATCCTTCCATCCACAATCATGCCTGATAGGATAGTAGGGAAGGGAAGGGTGAAGGTGGATATCTGATGCAGACTGAGCCAATTAGATTCTCTCCCTTGAAAATCAGAAATAAAAGATAAAAGACAATGCTTAGACTGTGTTAAGCTTTACAATGTAAGTTACATTTGAGTGTCTGTTATACAAAATTTGTTCAGTTACATATTAGAAAATTGGTGACTCTAAAAATAATCTTTATTTTACAAGATAAAGTCTATAAATATTTGGCTTTAAAAAGTACTCATTTGTACCCAAATACCCAATATCTAAAATCTGTATCTAAATTATAAAGGAGCATCTAGATGATTTTGTGGACTCGGTATCACCAATTTCTTATGTGCTTTTAAAGATTTCAGTCCAAATTGCTTTTTAGTCACAGACATAAGTCATAAACTTGTTACTATCCTAGAATTTTCTGTTGGTTGTGCTTTATAGTTTGATTTAAAAAAAATCTATATTAAATGTTTAAATGCTTGACAAAATATGATGGCAGCAGAGACTTTTTTGGAAGAAGAAAATTATAATCCAAAATGCAAAAACTATTCCAAACCCTTTTTAGGCTATCTTAACATTTTGAAAGATAAGGCACAACAGAAATAAAACTTTAAACCACACTTCCCCTATTCTTAGTTTAGTTCAATCAAAAAGTCCTGGAAAACATTTAAAAGCACTCATCCAAGAACTTGCTTGTCATAAAACTTCTAGTGCAAATAAGATTAGGTAAGCATGAATGCTCGTAGGGTGGTCAAACCTCTAAATATCTATCCTTAATTACATTACTGGCAAATATAAGAGAATGAGATTGGCCTAGTTATATATTAATACATTTACCATGAACATGGTTGAACAATGAAGACAATTTTGATTTAAGGATCTCGCTTCCTTGGTAATTAAGTTCCTCTATCTACATTAGAAATTCTCATGTGAAACAGACATCATATGATGAAGCAGAACTCCCTTATACAATTTCTTAAACATGTGAGAGGCTATCAGATTATACTGTAAAGGTAGATAATTGAATACTGTTTTTACCTTTTGAGTCCTCCATAATCATAATAAAATATTAGGATCTGAAAACCGAGTGAAGAACAGATTTCTGTATATTTTGTGTTAATTGGACAGAATAAAAGTGAGATAGAAGGCAGTTTCTGACATATAGTGACTCTAACTCTCAAAGGTGACTCTGATTAGTCATGGGCAAAATATGGCAAGGAGAGTAAAATGATAGAGAATACACATCTGAGATAAGCACTTTCTCCATGCTCCAAGAACTTTAAGTTTTATTTCATTGTACTGCAGTGGAAGACAAGTATGTATAGGTTCTTAATATAAGGCAGTATTAGAGATGAGCAGGCAACAAGACATATTTTAGGATTATGGGTGTCACTTCACTGCTTTCCTCATATTCTAGAAAAAAATCTGGATCCTTTGCATTTGCCTTTTGTATTTAAAAAAGCCACTGTTTGTCAGCATGAACATAGATATGGGTTAAACAATACCCAATACTAAAGAGGTTCTGTAGTGAGTACACTACCCAACAGCCAGACACTCTGCTATTCCAGAAATTAAGACCTTAAAAGGTTTCAGCTTCATAGTAATTAGTTAAGAATCTAGTTAGGCAATAGAAGCCAAAGTATTTATGTGGTATTAGCTCCAATCATATATACATCTTTATAACGTACCAATGTCCATCACAATTTTCAGATCGGTTTTGGCAAAACTGGCAATGGTACTCATAAACAGTAACTTTTTAACCTTTCAGTGTTCATAAAACATTTTTACTATTAGGATTTTTGATGACATACTTGAAAGAATTAAAAGATAAAGGACACGATTAAATAAATCATCAGTAATTACAATGGAACCTCTACTATGGGACAACAGTAACTATAAAAACAGTTATTATAGCAGTTACCTAGTCAGGTATTTGAATCAAGTTATTTACTACACTGATTGCACTCTGTGATATATTCTAGTAAACATGATTTTTCATTGGCAACTGGTGACCTTACCCCATCTTGCAGTACGCTGTTCCTCTCCCCAAAAACATAGCATTCAGCTCAACATTCCATTTGGTAGGCATTACCAAAAAGCATTCAAATGTGTGCTTATTACAAAAATAAATTTTCACATTAAACAAAATGTGGTAATCCAATGTACAAATAGGTCAGAACAAGTACTTTAAAATGTCTGTGACAAAAGAGTTGGATTGTTAGAACAGTATTAACAGATAAGGATGACATGCATCATCATCTTCTAGGTTTCTAAGATATGAACACCTTCCTGTATTTATAAGTCAGTCTATATAACAAATATTGCAAGTAGATGCACCATACATTAATCAAGCAGATAGAAAAATATCCTTCTAAAAATAATATGGTATATTAAATAGGTAAATAGGTTCATAGTCTAGAAAGATTGTTTACTTCACAAAAGGATTTAATAATTGCTTTAAAATATCTAGCAGCTCAAAATTTAACACAGAAACAATCTCATATTTTTCTAAACCCTAAAAGAGCACAGCATTTTTGCTGGGTACCACACTTAATGACTTCATACCTCTATATACAAAGCACACCAGGATTTCATCAGACCACTTTGTTGGCTTGTTTGGTTGCTATGTTAACTAATTATAATTAGTGTTATAGAGTCCAAAGTAAAGGCTATACCTTTAGTATATCAATAGCCAAAAGAGAATATAGAATTAAGCCCATAGTTTCCTCATATATAGTGTAACTAAATAGCATTAATCAATATAAAATTTTATCTTTAGAGATCACCATTTCTCCTTGCTAAATCTGTTGCTGCTTTCTATGAATGCCATCACCATCCACCAAATCAGTTTAAATCTCATCAGTGGCAACATCCAACATTCTAGAGCTCTAATAAATCCCATCCTCCTATCTCTATTCCCATAACCACTTGCCTATTTCAGACACTTACTCCCTTGAGTGCAGACTATTGTCATAGCTTTTTGTTTTCTTCAATTCTTATCTTTTCTCTTGGAAATCCATTATATTCACAATATTGTTAGATTAAAATTTTAAAAAGAAAGTTCTGATTATCACAACGTTGTTGAGAAAACTTTCATGGCTGCCTATAGGACAAAGCCCAAATTTCTCAGTGGAGCTCTCATGAATAAGAACTAACTACTTCACTTCCAACCAAACCAAATCACATACTGTTTCCAGTATATGTCCTGCCTAGCTCCTGCAGCTTTCTCTACCTAAAAGCCTTTTCTCCATTTTTTTGAGTGTTCAAACCTTATCCATCCTTCAGGTATTTCCTCCATGAAAATTTTCCTTCCTACAGTATCTGTACATCTCTCATGACAGCAATTTGATCTTGTATAAAACATACTAATGCTAATGTACTTGACTTCCATTAGGACTTTAAACAATTTATGGGATCTGTATTTATCTCATCTATGGAACTCTTATAATGCTTTAATACAGTGCTTAGAATACATGTTATATATTTGCTGAGTAAATGAATTTCAGAACTATGTCAAACCTAGAATCACTTGTGTCAGCATCAAATCTCCTGGCCTTCCTAGCTAGTGGCACCACCATCTATCAATACTTGCAATTGCCATGATACAGAATTATCTTTTTTAATACATAGTAAGAGAAAAGGGAAAGGAACAGCAATAAAATGCATTTCTCTGGATTTTCTCCAGCATGGGTATTGACCCAAAGGGTTCACTAAAACTGATTTATTTTAGGTCAAAGCTAAAGATCCCACCCTTTGTGATTGCAAATATGGAGAAATATTTATGCACATCAAATCTCTGGGTGATTCCATCCTTCTGGCCTTGCCTGCACCATTACCTCTGCTCTTATCTTCTTCCATACTGCATAAATCCCTATAAAATACAAGTGCGAGCATGCTACTTATCTGATTAGAATTCTTTAATACTTTCTCATAGTCTTTGGAATAAAACCCAAATTTCTTAGCATATTACATTCTCCATGAAGCTGCCTTTGCCAACTGTAATGTCATTTTCTACCCTCATGTATTCTAGCCATGCACATCCAGAGCACTTGTAATTTCCTGAATGTGTCCTTCTCATCCTCTCTGTGCACTCATACAGTATGTTTTTTTTTGTTTTTTTTCAGTCTAAAATGTCCTTTTCCTCTTCATTCCTGGGGTAGCTTCTATTTCTCTTTCAAGACCCATCTCAGGTATCACCTAGTTTGGGTGACCATCCTTATATTCTCATGGCCTTCTGGGTGTGCCTCAAACATAGACCATTTCACACTGTATTGTAATTATCTATTTAATGTGTCTCTCTTAGCCATAAGACTGTGAACTCCTAGTCAGCAAGCATTCTGACTTAACTCTGTTTCCCCATTGCCTGGCAAAATAGGTCATCAATCAGGATTGACTGGCTGATTGAATGAGACTACATGGCACTCAGGAACTGGGGCTATGGATGGGTCTCAGAACAAATGGGAGCTCTTCAACAGTTAATGTACCTTACACAACTCACTATTAATCCAGACAGTGGAGACATTCCAGCAGTGGCTACCATATAGTCCCATATTATGCAAGGTCTATTCAGATATGGGAATACAACTAGCTACAAATTTTAATTCAGGTAGCTTGAACCTAGACCCAAATGGGATGAAAAAAATCTTACTAAACCTCCTTAATATCTATTCTGCTCTGAACACAAGTATCTCTAAATTATTTTGAAGAAATTTTTAGAAACTAATTCTTCAGGACACAGAGACAAGAGCAATACTAGCATTGACTAAGGATGAATAATGTGGTATAATAATAAAAACAACTGAGTTTATGTGTTTTTCAAATTAAAAAAATTAAGCCTGAGGTTGTCTTTCCTATAGCTTCTGATATTAAAAAAGTAAGTGCTTTACAAATAAAGCTGAAAAAACAAGGATATGAGAATAATATTCCTTCAAAGTATTTCTGTTTACAGATAATATCAGTTGGTCCCACATTTACATGACTAAGACCACTCTTAATATGAACTCTAGAAATTTGAAACTCTATTTAGAACTATTAAAGAAAACAACAGTTCGGCTTGTGTATTATCTTTGAAGTTATTAACATTACTTAGGAAATTTATGCCACTATATGAGAAACACTTTCTATTGCCTCTTTAAAATATGCAATTATTGGGGTTGCTCAGCGCCTCACGGGGCAACTCTCAATGGCCGTCATGCGGCTGAACCTGAGTCCGGTGAGGCCGCGTGCAAAGAAGGCCCGGACGCAAGGAGGGCGTTAAAGGACAGGAGGAAGCGAATTTCCGCTGAGCAAGGCAGGTTGCCGGGCCCCGAGCCCTGCGGTTCTCAAGACCCTGGTGCTTCTGGCTGTCCTGTGAACATTGATGATGTTCCTTGATTCAAGCCAGCACGTGTGATTATTTGGATTATTTGGATTGTGACTTTCGGTGTTGTGGCTGTGGACTTCACCTTGGAGGAGAGGACTTTCTGGACTCCTCTTAGAGAAACTTATATAAAGATGCAGTACTGGGGAACTATAAGAACCTGAGCACAATGGGTTATTAACTCTCTATACCCAGTCTGATCTCATGGTTGGAACAAAAAGAGTGAGGACAGTAGAGAGAGGTAGTCTTCAAGGCTCCACACCCACATGGAACCCAAGGCGGGATTTGAATTCTCCTATCCTGAGATCAATACCTAGGCTGAGATCAAGAGTCAGAGGCTTGACCTACTGAGCCACCCAGGTGCCCCTGTGTTTATTATTCTTTTCCTACCTCAAATCAAATGCATAGCCCAGGGGCGCCTGGGTGGCACAGTTGGTTCAGCTTGGGATTCTTGGTTTCTGCTCAGGTCATGATCTCAGGGTGGTGAGATTGAGCCCTGCATCGGGCTCTGCGGTTAGCATGGAGTCAGTTTGAGATTCTCTCTCTCTCTCTCCCTCTGCCCCTCTTGCTCATGCTCTCTCTCTCTGAAATACATAAATAAATCTTTTTAAAAATGCATAACCCATTTTTCAGACTTTCTTCTATTATGTAAGCATTTGAAGCTTTGGTTCTCTCTGTACTGCTAGAGCTGAATCTCTAACAAAGTTTGGATAATTAGTAATTTTGTTAATTTTCAATAATAAATATTTAATTTGCACTACAGTGTGTAGTTTGACATCGATTGTTTCAAATGTGTTTATATATTTCTACCATATGTTGTATTTTTAATGTTTTTGTTATTGATTGTAACCAAGCTTCATTGTCTTTATAGAATTGTATTAATTTTTTGAAATGTTTGGATATGCTTTTTGGCCCTGTATGTGGTCAATTTTCAGAAGTGTTTTATGCAAGCTTGAAAAGAATGTTTAAAGCCATCAGTGTTCTGTGTCACTGGGTCCAGCTCATCAACTGTTTTGCTCAAGACTTTGTGGTTATTGAATGTTCCTCTAGTCTGTTCCAGAGAGTGGTGTATAAAAAATGTTCCACTCTAATGGTAGCTTTTAGAATTCACTTTTTATTTGGTCCATTTTTGTTTTCTATTTTTGAAAGCTGTGTTATATTAGCTGCATACCATTTTGGAATTGCTGTAGTTTTTTTGTGAATTAACTTTTAAGTATTGTGAGTAACCTTTATCTCTATAAATGCTAATTTCATTAAAATCTCTTTTGTCAAAAAAATATGCAGTTATTATTTGCTCTGAAATCCCTGTTATATATTAGAACAAAATAACTGACCTAAACTTTTGCCTAGATTAACACTTCATGTTTCTTCCTTATAAAAATAAAATGTGATTTCAACAGAAGCTTAGCTGTTTAGCTTCTCTGACATAAACTGTTCAGCTCTAATATTAAGAATTTAGATTAGATTATCTCCAGATTTCCTCCTTATTTGAAAGTTGGGATTATGTCTTAATTGTCAAGTGGGTAAAGTCTGTCTTCATGTTCTCCAGCTTTCCTTTTCTGTATTCCTTACTTGTATTACTGGGCCCCATTGAAGTTAGGGTTAGTTCCCTCAGATTGTTGATATGCTTCTCCTTACCTACTATCACAAAAATTGATAATAGATTAAAATATTACCTCTTGCAGGATACTTATATTTTAACTGGGAATACTTATAAGCTAAATGACTAAAGTTTTAGCAGAATTTCAGGTAATGGGGTTCAGGGTATAGTATCCCAAAATATGGCATCTTGGTATACTGAATATTTTAAGCTGAAGGAATTTGAGAAATGGCATGTGCAGAAAAGACTTTCTGACCTTTCCCTGAATCAAGACATAAAACTCTCAACTGAGGGATGCCTTCCCTATACTCAGAGGATGGGGATATCCTTATCTCTAAGACAGACGGACACTAAAAGGAATCTGAACAAACAGGCCTTGTTAAGTTTCCTTTAGCTTAACTAAATTTAACTCATACCCACTTTTCCCTATCATAGGTTCTTGCCACTGTCCACTCTTCATCAAGCCTAGAATAAAAACTCTCAGGTTTAACCACTTCTTCAGATCTTCATTTTCTTATGAAGGCTCCCATGTCATGTAAAACTTACATTAAATACATTTGTATGCTTCTCTCTTGTTAATTTGTCTTCTCTTACAGAAGCCCAGCCAAGAACTTAGAAGGGTAGAGGAAAAAGATACTTTTCCTCCCTTACACACATAGGAGGGTTCTAGGGGGTGATAAGGCTAGCTCTTAAATTCACTGGTAGACAGTAACTTAATTTGCTGAAGGATAACTGCCCCCCCTTTCACAAACAATCATTTCAATTATTTTACATAGGTAAACAAAATGAGATAAAACTTAATTTTAGATTCTTAATCTCCTGAAAGAACAAATTACGAAAAAAATTTCACCTATATGAAGATATAAGAATTGTGTTAGCCAAATTTTCCTGTCTAAACGATCTTATTATAAAAGCAAAATAGAAGATAAAAACTATATACAGAGTCTATAAGCAATTTGAAAAATATTATAAACGACCTTCAAAAATAACTCACTTTCCTTGGGAGAAGGAAAAGGTGTTAGAGTTTTTGATGTTTTTTGTTTTTCTCTCTACTGTATAGGACTACATTTTGTTGGCAAGAGAAAGTTATTTTAAAAGTATACTAGTATTAAATATTTATTAATTTATTAAACGGAGAGATAAAGTCACATAAATCCCAGAGTTTAATTGCAAAGATTTACCTTAGTAGGAATTAAAAACTACTCTACAAAAATAATTCCCTTAAAAAAATATTATAAGGAATTCAATAGGCTTTCATTTGTTAAGTTTTAAAACACCAGAATCTAGTAATAATTTTGGGGAAAAATTAATAGAAGAATTTTTTTTTAAAGATTTATTTTAGAGAGCGAGAGAGGGAGGGAGAGAGAGCAAGAGAAAAAGCACACATGAATGGGGGTTAGGGCAGAGGAAGAGACTCTCAAGCAGACTTCCTGATGAGCATGGAGCCCTCTGGGGAGCTTGATCTCACAACCTGTGAGATCATGACCTGAGTTGAAATCAAGAGTCAGATGCTTAACTGATTGAGCCACCTAGGCACCCCAATAGAAGAATATTTTTAAGAGATTAAATTATTCAGTAGAAAAAAGCCTTTCTAACATGCTTCCCTCAAAGTGTTCTAACTTTGCTTTCCAATATTTAAAATAGTTCAGTTTTCTCAAGTGGGATTTATTCTGGGAATGCAAGGGTCATTTAATACTCGCAAATCAATCAACATGATACACTACATCAACAAAACGAAGGATAAAAATCATATGATCATCTCAACAGATGCAGAAAAAGAATTTGACAAAATTCAACACCAATTCATGATTAAAAACTCTCAACAAAGTGGGTTTGGAGGGAACATACCTCAATATAACAAAGGCCATTTATGAAAAACCCACAGCTAACATCATACTCAATGGTGAAAAACTAAGAGCTTTTCCCCTAAGATCAGGAACAAGACAAGGATGTCCACTCTCACCACTTTTATTAAACACAGTACTGGAAGTCTTAGCCACAGCAATTAGATAAGAAAAAGAAATAAGAGGCATCCATATTGGTAAAGAAGTTAAACGGTCACTATTTGCGGATGATGTAATACTATACATAGAAAATCCTAAAGACTCCACCAAATACTTACTAGAAATACTAAATGAATTCAGTAAAGTTGTAGGACATAAAATTAATACTGAGAAATAAGTAGCATTTCTATACACAAATAACAAAATAGGAGAAAGAGAAATTAAGAAAACAACTTCATTTATAAT
The DNA here is from genome assembly GCF_004348235.1 of Phoca vitulina. Taxonomy (NCBI): domain Eukaryota; kingdom Metazoa; phylum Chordata; class Mammalia; order Carnivora; family Phocidae; genus Phoca; species Phoca vitulina. Next base: position 81,626,201 of record NW_022589706.1, read on the forward strand.
TGCACCAAAAAACCCCCCCAAAAAACCCTAGGAATAAACTTAAAGAGGTGAAAGACCTGTACTTTTTGAAGACTATAAAACATTGATGAAAGAAACTGCAGATGATGCAAACAAATGGAAAGACATTCCATGCCCATGGATTGGAAGGATTAATATTGTTAAAACGTCCATACTACCCAACACAATTTAAAGATTCAATGCAATCCCATCAAAATACCAACAGCATATTTCACAAAACTAGAACAAATAATACTAAAATTTGTATGGGACCACAAAAGAACCCGAATAGCCAAAGCAATCCTGAGAAAGAAGAACAAAACTGGAGGTATCACAATCTCAGATTTTAAGATATACCACAAAGTTGTAGTAATCAAAACAGTGTGGCACTGGCACATAGACACATAGATCAATGGAGCAAAACAGAGAGCCCAGAAATAAACCCCCACTTATATGGTCAGTTTATCTATGACAAAGGAGGCAAGAATATACAAGAGAAATACAGGCTTCCAATTATGGAATGAATACATCATGGGAATAAAAGGTACAGTATTAAAAAAAGAAGAAGAAACATCTAGAAAAATGTTTGAACAAATATGTGGACACCATCCCTAGCCAAGTTGGCACATAAAATTAACTGTCATATGATGCTTGATAAATTATTGAATAGTTGACTGATTCATTAAAAAAAGAGTTCAATTGGCAAAAAAAAAAAAAAAATTGTGGCTGCGTCTATATAAAGACAAATATTGGCAGATTTGTTTATTAGGGATTAGGCCCCCCCATATAAGGCACTGAAAGTAATAGCTCAGTTTGTGTGTAAGATTTGAAGGAATGTGTGTAGTATTTGAACACACAGTTTGGAATCAATACATGTCTCATTCAGTCATTAATTTATATTCACTCATTTGTCTCTGTGTTGTTTATGCTTAACAACCCTATGCAGAGACCAAATAGTCGCTTGCATAAAATTTAGGAGCATAAAGCTCAGGTGCATGAGTTTGGCTCTACCAATTGCCAGTTGTATGGCCTTGGGCAAGTTGCTTAGCCTTTTTAAGCCTCAGTTTCTTTATCAGTAAAATAGAGATATTAGCAGAATCTACATCATACAACTAGCATCATGCTTGGTACACTGGGAGAGCTTAATCATAGCTATAGATTATTGAGGATTATAGATTTTTAGGAATTAGTGATTATAGGTATCCAAGGAATTGAGGGCATGTTACTAACTCTAAAACCACATTGCAGAGACTTCTGACCATCCTATACTTTCTCTTGGCTTCAGTGATTTTATCTCCTTTGACTTAATCTCTTACATTTCTGGTGTCTTTACTGGTCCAAAATAGCCAAGCATGTTCATACACCAGGATCACTGCCCTTGTTCTTTCTTCTGCCTAGAATGTTCCTCCTCCTATCATTTGTAGCCTGCCTCTTTACATCATTTAGCTCTGCTGAAATATTATCTTTTTTGAGAGGCTTTCCTTGAATACTTTATAGAACTCTATAATTCTCTTTTTCCCTGCTTTATTTTTATATATAGCATTTTTTGTTGTTAAAGATCTTATGATAGATATATTTATCTATCTCTCCAATTGAAATATAGTTTTCATGAGTGCAGGAAATTTATCATTTTGTTCACCAACAAATCGTCAAACTCTGGTACACTATTGACTAGAATATACCAAGATAACCAAATGAATGCTTCTAGCTCTAAATTCTGATTCTACTGACTTGTAAGTACTGTCTTGCTTCTGGGTTTAAAGGAAGAAAGGCCTCAGAAGTCACTGGACACTTATAGAATGTAAAAGGGCTTGTATATTGCCAACTCTTTATAACTTTGAAAGGTAATGGTAGGAGACTGGGGCACTGTGTCCTCCACCCTTCTGTTTTCCTTATATAAATATTTTCTGGGTACTTTCTAGGAGCCAAAACTGGTGCTGGGGTTATAAAGATTAGAAGGATATGAACCCTATACTTACCTCCTTCTGTTATCCAGAGATTACTTCTTTGCTGATACATTCTTTGTACCACTCATTTGGCACTTAATACATCATTGTCTTTACTCTTTATTTCCCACACAAAATATTTTCATGTTTTATATTCTTTATACTAAAAGCAACCTAGTGAATAAGAACTATATTTTATACCTTTTTCTTAAAAAAATTATCCACAGCACTAAAGACAGTAATATTTATTGGTTGCTATTAATGATGGCATCTAAAAAAATCAAACACCACATTCTGATATATTAATTTGAAGCACTAAATTATGAATCTCTTCATTACCATGAAACACACTTTTCCCTTGCCTTTAATTCCTTGAGAATAGAATTTAAGATTAACAGAAAGAAATATTACTTATTTCCTCATAGTGTAATCAAATGGTATGCATCATTAGAGATTATAAAAGGTTTTTCAGCCTTGGAAGGCCATAGGTAGGTAGTTTAGACACCTCATTGAAAAGGGTTCTTAGAGGGCGCCTGGGTGGCTCAGTTGGTTGGGCAACTGCCTTCGGCTCAGGTCATGATCCTGGAGTCCCTGGATCGAGTCCCGCATCGGACTCCCTGCTCAGCGGGGAGTCTGCTTCTCCCTCTGACCCTCCCCCCTCTCATGTACTCGCTCGCTCTCATTCTCTCTCTCTCAAATAAATAAATAAAATCTTTAAAAAAAAAAAAAAAGAAAAGGGTTCTTAGAACCCACAGTTCTTCATTCTTCACTGTGTTCTTGATACTAAAAGAGACCTAATGACACCCAATCGCTCTTGGACAGTTTAGCTTGTGGTTCTTCTCAAAGCAGTGTGATTGAGACACAGGTGCCAACATTTGGTATTCAGAGGTGAGACAAAGCAGGTATGTGATAAAATAAGAGGATACTGAAAACAACAACAACAAAACTTAAGAATGTTGTGAGGATAAATAACACAACTTAAGAACACTTTGGTTTTAAAGTAGGCTTTCAAAAGGGGATTTAGAAAATTTCACAAGTTGGGTCCTTTGGGAGGGTTACAAAAGGTGGGTGACTTTATTTTTCTTTCTTCATTCCCTTGGGACCACTCCCCCCAAAATGGCACAAAGCACTACTGATTCTCTTCGTTCAGCCTGTGATTGTAAAGACGAAAACAACCAGCCCAGGTCTCTCCCTAGTTGCAACTATGAGCCACATATTGTCAGATGACACAAAGGCCTTCCTATGTTAGGCAACTCATCCATACTCATCAGAGAACAATGATCAGGCTAGCTGCTCTGCTTTCCGCTGTTCTAGTTATATTTATCCTGAAGAAAACAAAGGAGAGTAGTAATTTAAAAATCAGACTATGAGGTTTGAAAAACTTTGGACTGAATGTCACTCTCATATTGTGTGTATTTTATAATTTTAAATAGTTATTTAAATTATTTGAAAGGAAGTGAGTGATGTGCATATAAGCTATTTTAATTATTTTAGAAGTAGTCTTTAAAATTAAAATAGGGTGGGGAGCCTGGGTGGCTCAGTTGGTTGAGCATCTGACTCTTGGTTTTGGCTCAGGTTGTGATCTCATGGGTCCTGGGATGGAGCCCTGCCTCAGGCTCCACGCTCAGTAGGGAGTCTGCTTGGAGACTCTTTCCCTCTGCCCCTCCCTCCTCTCTCTCTCTCTCAAATAAATAAATAAATCTTTAAAAAAATAAAATTAAAAGGGCACTATAATGCTACACTTTTTGATGGTTTTATGAGAGACTATGACTAAAGGTTCAACCAAAAGAAACAAGCTATAAGGTTAAAAAATTAAATGTATTTTAAACCCTTGAAATAACAGATAAGAACTTTTACAGCAGGAGTTCCTGGACCTGTCAACTGGAATTTAATGGTGCTTTTGGGAATCCACTCATCTACTCTGCTAAGGAATTTCCAGTATCCCTGAAGACCTAACAACGAGGGACATAAACATTTAGGCTCTCTCCAAACTCAGTAGTCTTTCACAAGTGAGGGAAAATAAAAAGTAGTAAATTTTCACAAAAATGTATCATTTGAAATAGCAGACTCCCAAATTGTATTCTTAATAATCTAAGATTCTATGGATTGCTTCAGGAGTTCAGTAAATGTACAGCTTAAATTTCATTTTAGGATTTCAAAAATTGTGATTGTAAATATGCACATGAAAACTCATATGCCAATTTTAGCATATAAGAAACCACTAATCTATTAACCCTCATTTTCATAGAACTCTCATTTATAGTTAGTAAATGATATAAATATTAACTTACAAAGAAAATCACTTAAAATTTCTTCATTTATATTTTATGAAATGAATTTCTAAGAAAGAATTTATTTTAAAGGGAGTTACCCTGTTAAAAAAATTTTGAAAATCATTTTACCTATATTCTAGAGTATGGAGAATCGAGGCATGCTTCATGAGAATCTGACAGATGAAGATATAAGCAGAAAGATTAAACTGCTACTATTTTGTAACTGTTCATACTTTAATGCCAAGCAAAATCCCAAGAAGTTACGGTATATTTAATAGTAAAATGTCAGTAAAAAATACTTTAATATATTCTCTAAAGACAATATTTTGAAAATTGTAATAAATATAAGTTCAAAGTTGAGATCTGTCAATCTCTCTTTCTAGGCTACGAAATAGGCCGGTTAAATAGTCTTCATCTTTGCCAAAATTTTATCTATAGCAAGAAGGATTCAAATATCCCCAAGAACAGCAATATACACTAGAGAAACACAAAAACCAAGAAAATGTCCCAATATTCTGGTGTTATCTGGAAGCCATTTTAAGGTCATGCAATGTTATATTATGCAAGTCTATTCTGGCATCTAGTTTGAGAGTTATTTAGCTATTTGAATTCACAGGAATCCCAGATATGTTCATTGTTTTTGCCACACACCCTTAAAATGGAAAGGAAACAGTATGAGTAAGGCACTAGCATCCTTTAAAACCACATGTGTAAAGGATACTCTTCACTATTCCGGATGTCAACTACCAGGAGCTTTGGTTTACTGGACTTTGTCTTCTTGGTGGGTGTTTTGAAATGGCCTGTCACTGTGAGTTCACACAAGTCAATCAGGTCCTCTGCTGAAATCCGGGGTGATACTTCTGACTTTAGGTCATTTAATGGGATAGATTCTCTTGACTGAAAAAAATACACAAACAACACAAATATTGAGAATAATACAGAGAGACAAACTATAGCCAATATAGAATATCTGTAGGCTCTTGATATCAATCATTATAGCATATAGGAGAACAGGAAACTGAATCTCACTTTAGTGGTCTACTGTGTAACTGTATTCTTTACTACTGAGGTTTACTTACTCACAGAGGAAAGCATTCTTCTTTTGGTTCACTACAGCTCCTGGCTCAAATTTTATGGAAAGAGATGAAGTAGATTTTTCCTTATGAGAGCACTGTGTATCTTTAAAGACAGCTCCTTTAAGTACATTTCACTTTTCTTCAAGTATAATTACTATTGTTGTGAATCACATTAATTAAAACTCTGGTAATATAAGAAATTGCATTGTAACTCAGTATACATACTAATTAAAGAACCTGGTTCTAATATACACATTAGACTTTTATAACATAATTTATGTCACATATGGATAGTTGAGCAGAAATTAGATTTTCAGAGACAAATGCAGAGCAACATAACACTTTCTTAGATAGTAAACAAAAATGACAATGTATCTTAATTGTGAAGGAGGTAAAATCAGACTCCAGACAATCAAGCCAGTACTTTGGTCTATGTGACTATTACATGGTGTAAGATTGATTCAGATTAAGGGCTATTTACAACCGTTCTCCACATTATTTAGTAGGGAGAGGGAATTTCTTCCCCCCATAAAAGGCAATGCAATACAACTCAACTCAATTCAACCTAAATTTATGGAGCACTAGTAGTCACTCTTGAAAACTTATTTAACATAACTTGAGAATTTAAGAACTTTCAAAATTCACTTGATTGAAAACATAGGGATTCAAAAGAAAAAATGTATTTATATGCTTAAGTTTTCAAAACTGAGTCTATTATCTCATTTACTCGTTTTCTCTGTTTTCACAATTCTGTTGTAGGATACCACATTTAGAATTTCCAATTTAGAATTTCTAGGCAGGAGAGAATAAAGCATATGGATCATTTATCAGACTTTTTAAAAGAGCTTTTATTTAAATTCCAGTTAGTTAACATACAGTGTAATATTAGTTTCAGGTGTAGAACATAGTGCTTCAGCACTTCTATACCACACCCAGTGCTCATCACTACAAGTGCACTCCTTAATCCCCATCACCTAGCTAACCCATCCTGTGCTTCACTCCCCCACACCCTGCCCTGTAACCATCCATTCAGACAGACTTATTTTCAAAAAAATTTGTTTTCGGTTGTAGTTTCAATGTCAGCTCTCATTCCTTGGGTTTCTCTGACTATGCCGTAAATTCTTTAGTGGTGAAGCACATTTTCTCCCACTTCATTAACTTTTAAATAGAAATGGAAATTGCTAAGCTTTGTGGGTTTATGGCTCTTAATAAAATATACACATTAGAAATTTTAATTTTTTAATGTAAAGAATTAAATCTACTTAAATATTCTGAATTTAAAAATGCTTCAGAAAGATAAAAGAACTTTAAAATCAGCTGGCCATACAATCAATGCTTCCATCTCCTTTTTTGTTAGATTGCGATCTCAATAAGTATTTTTCCCAGCCTTCACATGAAGTCATACATTTATGAAGATAAAATAAGAACTTCTGATTATCCTAGTTCTGCTTTTAGTCATTTAGTGATGAATGCGGCATTTCAAACAGAGGTTTCGTCTGAATGAAAGATGTGCCCTGGCTGATGAAGAAGAGAATTTGACAGAGAATTTGACCAGAGTATTCTCTATGAAGAACTGATTTAAGAAAGATCTGACCTTGGCATTGGTTCCAATCAAATGTATCATATATAAGGAGTTTCTCAAAGGAAAGAGCAATTGTTACATGAAATGGTAAGAGTAGAAGAAGAGAGGAATCACTGACAAATTCATAACTTTCTGAACTTTTGTGAGTGTATATAAATGAAGAACATGACACATGCAAATTCCTCTGTGAATTAATTTTAAGAGATTAGTAAGTTAGACTTAGGACAAATTATATTACTTTGCTTTATGAAGAAAATAATTATGATACTAAAAATTACAGAATCTAGTTTCTCTTTATTAAGACAATTTTATATGCAATTTTACTATTCATTGTATAATTTCCACTTAGAGGTACAAAAATAAAACTTCCTCTGTACAACTTTTGTTTCACTTAGTACAATTGACATTGGCATTTTCCTGTGTGACTGGGTTTCAAACTCATGGGGCTTTGTTTATGGACAGTGGATGGGAATTTATTATTATTATTATTTTATTTTATTTTTTTTTAAAGATTTTATTTATTTATTCGACAGAGAAAGACACAGCGAGAGAGGGAACACAAGCAGGGGGAGTGTGAGAGGGAGAAGCAGGCTTCCTGCAGAGCAGGGAGCCCGATGTGGGGCTCGATCCCAGGACCCTGGGATCATGACCTGAGCCGAAGGCAGACACTTAATGACTGAGCCACCCAGGCGCCCCTATTATTTATTTATTTAAATATTTTATTTATTTGAGAGAGAGACAGAGATAGCGAGAGAGAGCACAAGTGGGGAAAAGAGGGAGAAGCAGGCTCCCTGCTGAGCAGGAAGCCAGACCCAGGGCTCGATCCCAAGACTCCAGGATCTTGACCTGAGCTGAAGGCAGACGCTAACCAACTGAGCCACTCAGGCGCCCCAACAGTGGACAAGAATTTAAACTAACTATAGAACAACTCTGGAAATATCTATTAGTTTATCATTTCTGCCCAAGAACCTATATATACAATGCATATTAAGCCTAGACATCCAAATATCACAAGCCAATTTGTCTGGGAGCTACTCCTTTTAAAAAAATTCATATTTTATAGCCAACCTAGAGTCAGAGTTTTTGCTGTTGTTGTTTTGTTTTGTTTGCAAGTCTTTAAGGTTTACTGAATAGGTGGGCAGAGAGGAAAGTGATGAGAAGCTGCAATTCAAGAGAAAAAGTCTTGGTCATTAAAGTCATTCCAGGCATAGCAGAGGGACACGGGGCTGGCCTTCCCTGTCCATCGCCTCTCAGGATACTGTTGTCAGCCAGCTGAAGTGGACCCTGGCCCCAGCCTCAATGCCTTCCCTCTGATCTCCTCTGTGAAGAGTTGATCCATGATGCTCTGAGTGGAGAGCAGGAGGCACTCTGGGGATGCTTCATGTGGGGATTCCTTCTCCATTCTCTGCCCCTCTGGTGTTCACAAATACCACCAAGAGAATCTTGGGGAGAAACATCAGCAAACCCAAGAGTCACTGACTCATGGCTTTGGGACTTACTTCAATAGCCTCTGGATCTAAGACTGACCTTGGGGCCCCATGGCCTAATGACTGGCTGATAAGATGATACCTCTCATGGAACCTCTGCACATGCAGACCCACCTGGGACCTCCTGATCCAGGTTCTTCCTGAGGTTACCTCTCACATACATGGAACAGCAGTCATGAGATACTCCTGCAGGGGACAAGAAGCACTTGGCACTGCTTACATGCCCAAGAAACTGTTATATTCACCAAGAGGAAAACACTGGGAAAATCTTGGTCTTAGGAGGTGAATGCACTGAAAGCCTGCCTCCCTCCATCTACCTTGTGCTCAGTCACCCAAGGCTGTCCCATTTTGAAACCTCTGAACATAAAGAAAACCTTGTAACTTTTCCTTCACCTGCAGACCAGAACATAGGCAGCCTGTAATCACCTCAAATGCAGGGGCAGAAAAGGACATAGGGCTGCTGAAATTAAGAGATCAGTGTCAGAAGACCACAGTTGTGTTCCACAACCAACTCAGACATGCACTGAGGCAGGACCCACTCTTGTTCTCCCTTTTTAAAGCCTCATAGAAACCACACTGAGCCAGGCAAAGAGAGCATGCAATAAGACAACACCTAAAAGGTGGTGGAGAGGAGGAAGTGTGAGAAAGCTCCAGAGTTTGGAAGGCACAGGAATGGACCCTCCAAACACTGGGAAGCGCTTTCAGCAACTCCTCTCCCTGCACTATCAATGACCAGGACACAGAAGAGACCATGATCACTTTTTTTTTTTTTTTTTTTAATAGTCAAGGTGTTCTTTTTTTTTTTCTCTCTTTTTTTAAATTTTTTATTGTTATGTTAATCCCCATACATTACATCATTAGTTTTAGATATAGTGTTCCATGATTCATTGTTTGTGCATAACACCCAGTGCTCCATGCAGAACGTGCCCTCCTCAATACCCATCACCAGGCTAACCCATCCTCCCAACCCCTCTGCTGGAGTGGGGGGTGGGGTGGGAGGGATGGGGTGACTGGGTGATGGACACTGGGGAGGGTATGTGTTCTGGTAAGCGCTGTGAATTGTGCAAGACTGTTGAATCGCAGATCTGTACCTCTGAAACAAATAATGCAATATATGTTAAGAAAGAAAAAAAGAAGAAGAAGAATGTAGCAGGAGGGGAAGAATGAAGGGGGGGAAATCGGAGGGGGAGAAGAACCATGAGAGACAATGGACTCTGAAAAACAAACTGAGGGATCACTTTTGAATGCGGATGGAGTCAGAATTTACTTAGCAGTGTCACTGAAAAAGAAATCATCCTTCAGTAGAGTGGGCTCTCTGAAATGACTATCTGGATATATTAGTTATAATCCTAACTAAGCAAGGAAAAATCTAAACCTGGTAACAAGACAGGCATTTTGCTATGTACATTAAAGTATCATAAAGTACATAAAGTACAGTAAAGTATAATGTACATAAAGTACATTAATGACTTGGTCGTGATACCTGAGAATCTGAAATGGTAGAGTTTAATGAGCGTATGTCTGTATACCCTTATGTTGAGTATGTAACCAGCAACCATAAGGGTATAACTGTATACACTTATGTTTTATATGTAAGGGCTCTTAAATAACTATAACGGCATTTTAAGTGTGAGAATACAGGGCTGGTATCTAGAACACTCCTTCCATATTTCCTGTCATGGATTCTGGCACTAACTTTAACCTGGTTACCAAAGATAGAAATATGGAAATAAGCACAGATACTTTGTTCTTCCTTATTCCTCATTCCAATCTAACATATCCCCAAGTTCCACCAGAATACCTCTTGAATATGTTCCCTGATTCATTGCCCTGTCTCAAGGATTCATCATTTCTTACATGGACTCTAGAAGCAGTTTGCCTCTCTCTCTCTATCCCCCTTTTCTCTACTTCCCTGTCACCTAGTCATTCCTTCTAATTCATCTTCCAAATACCATTTGAGTTAAAAATAAAAATCTGATCATGTCACTTTTATAATTAAAAAAACCTCAATGGCTTCCAGACATTGATAGAATGAACTCAGAATTCCTTAGTATAGCATGTAAAGCCCTTTATGAATTAAACCCTGTCTATAGGCGGGAGACCATAGACCTCGGAGTTAGATTACCTGGATTCAAATCTTGGCCACCCCACTTATTAGTAGGTGTCTTTGGGTGTGATATTTAACTTCTCTGTCCAAGTCCTTTATCTATAAAGTGGGGAAAAGGTGCCAAACACATTTTTCCCCCAAATAATTCTATCTCATTTTAAAAGGGAATCTATATGATATAACAACCATTCCAAGGCAAAGAAAACAGTGAAGTGCCCCAGGGCATTTTTATTAAGCTACCTTAACCTAATACTTAAATCTGACAAAGACAGCACTAAACACACACATACATAATATTTTTTATGACTAAAGATTTTTTTTTTTTTTAAATCTCAAAACTAGAAAACTGAATGCAGTACCAGTTTGAAAGAATGACATACTAAAACCAAGTAGGGGCATGTTACAGGAAGGGTGGCTCAATATTAGGATAATTTTTAAAATAATTCATTACCTTTCATTAGGCAAAGGACACAAAGTATATAACAGCACTACAATTGACCTAAAGCCATATGTGATAAAACTCAGCATTTGTTCTCAATTTTAGAAAAAGAAAAACTAATGGTAAACATGTATCAGAAAAGTTAATTAGATGACAAAAGATGTTCTTTATTTCAAATATTTGACATTCTACTTAATGATGAACCACAGAGGTAGACTTATTAAAATGAAAATGCAAAAATATAGCTATCAGCATTATTATTTGTTACTGTTAATAGAAGTTGCTTCTGAGACAATAAGAAAAATAAATAAGGGGTATAAATATTGGAAAAGAAGAAATAAATTATTTTTATTTTTAGGTGATACAATAGTATTCTTAGAAATCTGGAATAATTAAAGGAAAATACAATAAAATTGGTAAGAATTTGGTAAGGCTTTAGTTACAACATCCATACCACAAAATCATTAGTTTTTCTATGGCAGCAGAAGCCAGTCAGAAAATACAATGAGCAAAAGCTTTCATTCGCAGTATCAGAACATCTCTCCAAAATAAAACATTTAGAAGTAAGTAGATCACATTTAAAGAAAATAAAACAGTTTCATGATGGGCATTTGAAAAAACAGAGCTATAAGATGTTATCTAGAAAGAAATAGTCACTATTATAAGAACTTCATTTTTCTTTGGAGCAATGTATTAATATAAAACAATTTTATCAGACTCTTAAAAAGGATCTTTTTTTCAATTTTGAAATGTAAATTGTAAAATTCATTTGACAGACCAAATAAGTGTGAATGTCAAGGAAATATTGAAAGATAATACATTGTTATATATTAAAACTGTATAATATTAACAGTATGGTACTGTACCAGAATAGACCAAAAGATTAACAGGACATAATGGGGTAACAGAAGCAGACTCAAATACACAAGTATTTGCTGAAAGAATAGGATGCCATGTCAATCACTAGGGCAAGGATGTATTATTTAGGACACAGTGTTTGTAAAACTTACTCTCTAAAGTCACTTGGAAATTAAGGATTCCAAAAGCTATTTATAGCACTGGGTAATAAATGAGGCCAGTAGTGCTGCTTTCAGAAGAGACGTGATAGATCTGATAGTTTCTTGAAAGTTTTGAGAGCAAAGTATTGTTTATTAAATATCTACTTTATAATTCAAGAAGTTAAAATAAGAGCACAGAAAGTGACATACATTGCGTTCATCTATAGAGAGAGATCAATCTGAATGTTGAGCAAAAACAATTTTTTTAAAAAGACTAATAAATCTCACTGAATAATTAGAATTGGAATAGTAACTGGAATACTAAAATACTCTTCTAAAAGAAAGGTGGAAATATGAATCATAAAGTATGAACGGCAAAAGTAAGCATATTTATGAAGCAAGGAACATCACAGGCTAACCATGTATTTAATAATGTATATTTCAACACAGTAAAAATATACTTTTTCTTGAGGACAACTTGTAAAAGCAAATATCTACTCAAAGATTTTTTCAAGTGACATATAATATTTCTAGGAGAGAGACTGGATCAATGTAAATAGGCTGATGACAACACAGAGCCAGGTACCTCAATAGCTTGAATTTCTTGTATTTCTTTCTATTTCCCATAGCAAAAATAATAGGGCCCTCCCCAGCAAAGGTGCTAAGATGTTTGATAAATAATTACATGAATGTATAAAAGAATGAAGAGTGATGTTGTCTCTATGTTGAAACAAAGAGATATCAGATAACAGAAGCCATCAACAAAGGCCAACACCACCTCCCCTAGGGCTAACTGAAAAGGAACAGAAGTACTTTACTAATTCAAACTATCACCCCAGCAACACCTTTCCTCCCAGTCTATATAAGGAGATTTAGTTGGGGGGGTGGTGTCAACTTTGTGGAAAGCACAGTGTTCAGAATCAGATGTACCTCCCTTTGCATCCCACAGGGTAGAGGAGTGGGTATTTCTGGACACTCAAACCGCCCCTCACAAGGCAAATGAGGGTAAGTGCCAATGACAATCATTTGCGGAGATTTGGGCATACCTGAAAGAAGGGGTGGCTGACATTCTGTTGTAGAAGAATATCTGCTTACACAGAAGACATTAATCTGGCCTCTCTGAGCAGGAAGAAGGGAGACATGGCAGTGCTGAGAGAAGGGGTGGTAGACACCATCTCTGACCTTTAGTTGCTAGGCTGTACAGTGAGAATAATGACACTTGCCTTATTTACCTTACAAATTTTCTGTAAGGAGCAATTGGCATAACAGGTACAAAAAATGTTTGGTAGACTGTAGATCTTTATATAAAATAAGTTGTTGTATTGTATCTCAATGAAGCAGCTTGAATTTCACGGTAGTCTTGTTATAGTCTAATTTTGAATGAATCATCAATTAACAGATATTTAACTAGTCTGTGCTTGCCATCTTGAGAGAGATAAAATATCCTTTCTACCTCAAAGAACCTGCAATCTGGTTGTAAAGTCAAGACTAACATAAATGAAGCGGTAAAACTATACAATGACAGAAAACATTTATATAATGCTTACTCTGTGCTAGTCACTGTGATAAACATTTGATATACATGAACTCATTTAAGTCATGCAACAATCCTATGAGATAGGTTTTATTATTTTGCTCACTTTATAGATGAGGAAACTGGGGCACAGAGAGGTAAAATAACTTATATAATATATAATCATAAATAACAGAGATAGGATTCAAATTGGGTCAGTCTGGCTCTGGAGTTTGGGCGCCTAACTACAGGATTCCATGTATGGAATCACAGGTACATAGTATGGGAATTCAGACGAAGGAAGAAATGTAATATGGGCAGAAATAGTTAGCAAAATATAGGTGGAGCAAGTAGGACTTGGTTAGGAGAAATCAGTAGGGTTTAGATAAGTAGAAAAGAGAAAGAAGAGTGGTGCATAAGTGGATAACTCTTAAGAGTTCTGAAGTGTGAATGAACAAGGAAATGTTCCATAAATAATTATTGAGCACTTACTAGGTACCACACATTGTGAGTGGGATACATTAATGAACAAAACAAAGATAGATGTTCTTATAGAACTTATACTCAATAGGTATGAAAAAGACAATGAACAGACTAGTCTTACTGAGCTGAGCACCCACCCTGGGAATTAGAGGGAAATAGTATTGAATAGGTGGGTAGGAAACAGATCATGAGGGCTCTGAAAGATGAAGAAGCTTGAGGATATAACAAATGGGTAAGTACTGCAGGATTTTTGGATGAATGTGTCACATTAACAGCAATATCTTAGGAAGACTAATTTGGGCCTTGGCCGCCCTTTGCTGTGGCTGGGATCTCATGGGAAGAGCAGCGGGTACAGCTGTAGCTTGGTGTTCCGGCTACAGTCGAAGCAGGAGGGCTCTCCTCACACAAGTGCTTCCTCATGGAGAGGTTAGAGCTGTGGCAGTCACAGGCCTGGGCTGCCCCTTCCCTGCCTCAGGCTCCTCAGTTGGCTCGCCCTCTGGTGCTCCCAGAGATCAGTACAGGCAGTAGGTTGAAATGGAAAGCACAGAGATTGAAGGCAAGATGGCGGAGGAGTAGGAGACCTAAATTTCGTCTTGTCCCAGGAATTCAGCTAGATAGGTATCAAACCATTCTGAACACCTACGAACTCAACAGGAGATCTATGAAAAGAATAGCAGCAACTCTCTGAACAGAAAAATGACCACTTTCTGGAAGGTCTCTTCTGATTTGTTTAGTGTATCTTTTTCTGGGGTTGTTGTTACCCTGTTAGCATTTTGTTCTCTCATTCATCTATTCTCCTCTGGACAAAATGACAAGACGGAAAAACTCACCTCAAAAAAGAACAAGAGGCAGTACTGACTGCCAGGGACCTAATCAATACGGACATTAGTAAGATGTCGGAACTAGACTTCAGAATGATGATTATAAAGATACTAGCTGGGCTTGAAAAAAGCATGGAAATACTACAGAAACCCTTTCTGAAGAAATAAAAGAACTAAAATCTAACCAAGTCGAAATCAAAAAGGTTATTAATGAGGTGCAATTAAAAATGGAGGCTCTAACTGCTAGGATAAATGAGGCAGAAGAGAGAATTAGTGATATAGAAGACACAATGATGGAGAATAAAGAAGCTGAGAAAAAGATAAACAACTACTGGACCATGAGGGCAGAATTTGAGAGATAAGTGATACCATAAGACGAAACAACATTAGAATAATTGGGATCCCAGAAGAAGAAGAAAGAGAGAGAGGGGCAGAAGGTATATTGGAGCAAATTATAGCAGAGAACTTCCCTAATCTGGGGAAGGAAACAGGCATCAAAATCCAGAGGAGGCATAGAGAACCCCTCTCAAAATCAATAAAAATAGGTCAACACCCCGACATCTAATAGTAAAACTTATGAGTCTCAGAGACAAAGAGAAAATCCTGAAAGGAGCTCAGGAGAAGAGATCTGTAACCTACAATGGTAGAAACATTAGATTGGCAACAGACCTATCCACAGAGACCTGGCAGGCCAGAAAGGACTGGCATGATATATTCAGAGCACTAAATGAGAAAAATATGCAGCCAAGAATACTATATCCAGCTAGGCTGTCATTGAAAATAGAAGGAGAGATAAAAAGCTTCCAGGACAAACAAAAACTAAAGGAATTTGCAAACATGAAACCAGCCCTACAAGAGATATTGAAAGGGGTCCTCTAAGCAAAGAGAGAGCCTAAAGTAACATAGACCAGAAAGGAACACAGACAATATACAGTAACAGCCACCTTACAGGTAATACCATGGCCCTAAATTCATATCTTTCAGTAACTACCCAGAATGGAAATGGGCTAAATGCCCCAATCAAAAGACACAGGGTATCAGATTGGATAAAAAAGCAAGACCCATCGAGATGCTGTCTGCAAGAGACTCATTTTAGACCCAAAGACACCTCCAGAGTGAAAGTGAGGGGGTGGAAAACCATTTACCATGCTAATGGACACCAAAAGAAAGCTGGGGTGGCAATCCTTATATCAGACAAATTAGATTTTAAACCAAAGACTATAATAAGAGATGAGGAAGGACACTATATCCTACTTAAAGGGTCTATCCAACAAGAAGATCTAACAATTGTAAATATCCATGCCCCTAACATGGGAGCAGCCAATTATATAAGGCAATTAATAACAAAAGCAAAGAAACACATTGACAACAATACAATAATAGTAGGGGACTTTAACACCCCCCTCACTGAAATGGACAGATCATCTAAGCAAAAGATCAACAAGGAAATAAAGACGTTAAATGACACACTGGAACAAATAGACTTCACAGATATATTCAGAACATTCCATCCCAAAGCAACAGAATACACATTCTTCTCTAGTGCCCATGGAACATTCTCCAGAATAGATCACATCCTAGGTCACAAATCAGGTCTCAACTGGTACCAAAAGATTGGGATCATTCCCTGCATATTTTCAGACCACAATGCTTTGAAACTAGAACTCAATCACAAGAGGAAAGTCAGAAAGAACTCAAATACATGGAGGCTAAAGAGCATCCTACTAAAGAATGAATGGGTCAACCAGGAAATAAAAGAAGAATTAAAAAAATTCATGGAAACCAATGAAAATGAAAACACAACTGTTCAAAATCTTTGGGATGCAGCAAAGGCAGTCCTAAGAGGAAAGTATATAGCAA
>NW_022589706.1:81647782-81673569 GCF_004348235.1 Phoca vitulina
CACCTAAAGGAGCTGGAGAAAGAACAGCAAATAAAGCCTAAACCCAGCAGGAGAAGAGAAATAATAAAGATCAGAGCAGAAATCAATGAAATAGAAACCAAAAGAACAGCAGAACAGATCAACGAAACTAGGAGCTGGTTCTTTGAAAGAATTAACAAGATTGATAACCCCCTGGCCAGACTTATCAAAAAGAAAAGAGAAAGAACCCAAATAAATAAAATTATGGATGAAAGAGGAGAGATCTTAACCAACAGTGAAGAAATACAAACAATTATAAGAACATATTATGAGCAACTCTATGCCAGCAAATTAGAAAATCTGGAAGAAATGGATGCATTCCTAGAGATGTATCAACTACCAAAACTGAACCAGGAAGAAATAGAAAACCTGAACAGACCTGTAACCACTAAGGAAATTAAAGCAGTAATCAAAAATCTCCCAACAAATAAGAGCCCAGGGCCAGATGGCTTCCCAGGGGAATTCTACCAAACATTTAAAGAAGAATTAATACCTATTTTTCTGAAACTGTTCCAAAAAATAGAAATGGAAGGAAAACTTCCAAACTCATTTTATGAGGCCAGCATTACCTTGATCCCAAAATCAGACAAAGACCCCATTAAAAAGGAGAATTACAGACCAATATCCCTGATGAACATGGATGCAAAAATTCTCACCAAAATACTAGCCAATAGGATCCAACAGTACCTTAAAAGGATTATTCACCACGACCAAGTGGGATTTATTCCTGGCCTGCAAGGTTGGTTCAATATCCTTAAATCAATCAATGTAATACACAACATTAATGAAAGAACAAGAACCATATGATCCTCTCAATAGATGCAGAAAAAGCATTTGACAAAGTACAGCATCCTTTCTTGATTAAAACTCTTCACAGTGTAGGTAGAGGGTACATACCTCAATATCATAAAAGCCATCTATGAAAAACCATCAGCGAAAATCATTCTCAATGGGGAAAAACTAAGAGCTTTCCCCCTAAGGTCAGGAACATGGCAAGGATGTCCACTATCACCAATGCTATTCAACATAGTACTAGAAGTCCTAGCCTCAGCAATCAGACAATGAAAAGAAATAAAAGGCATCCGAATCGGCAAAGAAGTCAAACTCTCACTGTTTGCAGATGATATGATACTTTATGTGGAAAACCCAAAGACTCCACCCCAAAACTGCTAGAACTCATACAGGAATTCAGTAAAGTGGCAGGATATAAAATCAATGCACAGAAATCAGTGGCATTTATATAGACCAACAACAAGGTAGAAGAAAGAGAAATTAAGGAGTCAATCCCATTTACAATTGCACCCAAAACCATAAGATACCTAGGAATAAATCTAACCAAGAGGCAAAGAATCTGTACTCAGAAAACTATACTCATGAAAGAAACTGAGGAAGGCACAAAGGAATGGAAAAACGTGCCATGCTCATGGACTGGAAGAACAAATATTGTGAAGATGTCAATGCTACCTAGAGCAATCTACACATTTAATGCAATCCCCATCAAAATACCATCAACTTTTTTTAAAGAAATGGAACAAATAATCCTAAAATTATTCTGGTATCGAACCAGAAAAGACCCCAAATAGCCAGAGGAATGTTGAAGAAGAAAAGGAAAGCTGGTGGCATCACAATTCCGGACTTCAAGCTTGATTACAAAGCTGTAATCATCAAGACAGTATGGTACTGGCACAAAAACAGACACATAGATCAATGGAACAGAATAGAGAGCCCAGAAATGGACCCTCAACTCTACGGTCAACTAATCTTCGACAAAGCAGGAAAGAATGTCCAATGGAAAAAAGACAGTCTCTTCAACAAATGGTGTTGGGAAAATTGGACAGCCACATGCAGAATGAAACTGGACCATTTCCTTACACCACACACAAAAATAGACTCCAAATGGTTGAAAGACCTAAATGTGAGACAGGAGTCCATCAAAATCCTAAAGGAGAACACAGGCAGAAACCTCTTCAACCTCAGCTGCAGCAACTTCTTCCTAGAAACATCGCCAAAGGCAAGGGAAGCAAGGGCAAAAATGAACTATTGGGACCTCATCAAGATAAAAAGCTTTTGCACAGCAAAAGAAACAGTCCACAAAACCAAAAGACAACCGACAGAATGGGAGAAGATATTTGCAAATGACATATCAGATAAAGGGCTAGTATCCAAAATCTATAAAGAACTTCTTAAACTCAACACCCAAAGAACAAATGATCCAATCAAGAAATGGGCAGAAGACATGAACAGACATTTTTCCAAAGAAGACATCCAAATGGCCAACAGACACATGAAAAAGTGCTCAACATCACTCGGCACCAGGGAAATCCAAATCAAAACCTCAATGAGATACCACCTCACACCAGTCAGAATGGCTAAAATTAACAAGTCGGGAAATGACAGATGTTGGCGAGGATGCGGAGAAAGGGGACCCCTCCTACACTGTTGGTGGGAATGCAAGCTTGTGCAGCCACTCTGAAAAACAGTACGGAGGTTCCTCAAAAAGTTGAAAATGGAGCTACCGTATGACCCAGCAATTATACTACTGGGTATTTACCCCAAAGATACAAATGCAGTGATCTGAAGGGGTACGTGCACCCCAATGTTTATAGCAGCAATGTCCACAATAGCCAAACTGTGGAAAGAGCCAAGATGTCCATCAACAGATGAACGGATAAAGATGTGGTATATATATACAATGGAATATTATGTAGCCATCAAAAAACCTGAAATCTTCCCATTTGCAATGACATGGATGGACCTAGAGGGTATTATGCAAAGCAAAATAAGTCAATCAGAGAAAGACACATTTCATATGATCTCACTGATATGAGGGATTTTTAATCTCAGGAAATGAACTGAGGGTTGCTGGAGTGGTGGGGGGTGGGAGGGATGGGGTGGCTAGGTGATAGACATGGGGGAGGGTATGTGCTATGGTGAGCACTGTGAATTGTGTAAGACTGATGAATCACAGACCTATACCTCTGAAACAAATAATACATTATATGTTAAAAAAAAAATGAAGAAGATAGTAGGAAGGGAAAAATGAAGGTGGGGAAATCAGATGGGGAGATGAACCATGAGACACTGTGGACTCTGAGAAATAAACTGAGGGTTCTAGAGGGGAGGGGAGCGGGGGATGGGTTAACCTGGTGATGGGTATTAAAGAGGGCATATATTGAATGGAGCACTAGGTGTTAGATGCAAACAATGAATCATGGAACACTACATCAAAAACTAATGATGTATGGTGATTAACATAACATAATAAAATAAAATTAAAAAAAGAAAAAAGAAAAAAAGAAATGGAAAGCACACTCTTAGAAATCAGCATAGTTGAGTTCTAGTGTTGGTACAGCCAATACTAGTTGTGTGACTTTGGAAAAATCATTAAACTTCTCTAGATCTAAAAAAAAAAAAAAAAAAAAAAGGAAGACTAATTTGGCTGTATTTTGAAGGATGAAATAAAGATGGGAAAAATGACAGCCAGAAAGATTTGTTAGAAAGTGAATTTTATGAAGATTTAGATTAAATGATGACATCAGAAACTGAGAGCTTTGCTTTATTCACTATCCTCTTTTTTCCTTTAGTCTTTCCCTTTCTACTATTTTTTCTTGGCAAATTCTCTCTCATCCACAGTGAAAGATACATTAAAACAACATATAATAAATAATAAAATTACTCTCCAAGGGGTGAGTCTTTGTCTAGCTACTGTCCCTTTATCTTCTCATCTCTACTTTCTTCTTGCCACTCCCTCCTGAAATCACTGAAACTTGGTTTCTGTCATGATACAGAAGAAGAAATGGTTCATTTGTTTAGGAGAAAGTGGACAATTTGGGAATACTTCTTTGAAAAGGTAACATTTGGGTTGAGAATAAAAGGATGAATAGGAGTTGGCCAGTAAAGAACTGGGGGTTTTCACACATATTCTGTGTAAAGCCATTCTATCACACACATTGGAAAGGTGTTTTGATTCTACTTCTAGGATTTTGGTTCTACCTCTGGGAGATATGCTGAATAAAGCTAGTCTCATTTAAAATCCACTTTTTCTTCAATTCAGCCTGGAATGAACAGGGCAGAAATTTCAGTCAGGATGCTATTTCCATTTTGAAAGAATTTTTAACAGGTGAGTTCACAAATATCTAACCAGAATTTCTCAGGTTTACGGTCCCTGCCTCATTTTGATAATGGTCTCTTCCAATATGCCATCAGCTCTGTGAAAGCAGGGACCAGAACTTGTTTGTTTTTTATACTTCCACTGTCTAGCAGAGAGCCTAGAACTCAGTTGCTACTCAGCAGAATTGGGTGTATTAATGAAAGGCTAAAGAAAAAAAAAGAAGACATAAGAAAAGCACTATAAGAAAATATGTAAAAGAGAAAGGAAAGGGATCAGTAAATGATGGCTCTTAAGTTTTGAATATGGGTGATTAGGGAAAAAAGATGGTAACAGTGGCAAACAGTAAATAAGGGGAAGAAAAGTTCAGACTTGGATATGTGAAATCAAGGTTGCATAGGGTCTACTAAAGATGAAGTATTGAGAATGCAGTTAGAGATAGAAACTGGTGTTTGAGAGAAGTCATGGCTAGAGTTATATTTTTGGAATTATCAACATAAAAATTACAGTTTAAGTTATGAGAAAAGATAAACAATTTGAAGAAAAAGGAAAAAAATGGCAGGAAAAAAAATCCTAGTTTTGGTAGGCACATCTATACACTGCTGAAAAAATTAAATTACATAAACTATGAATAAGGCCTGGAAATACATAAAGTTGAGATTTTTTTAGGGCAATATACATCAATTTTTATTATTCCATAAGTCTACAATAAATAGACTGCTTATTTTCTTAGTGCTAGATATTTTGAACTTTTGTATGAAGAGGGACAGATTTTTACAGATGGCACAGGCGGACATTAAGTATCATTCTCAAAGGAATTTTAACAAAGAAAGATTACCTTTGAAAATATTATCAATCTACAAAGATACTTTTATATATTTAAAGCAATAAATTGTTTCTGTGGCATTTTGGTGTTTTCATTTCTCTCTCATGTTTTTAGAGAGAAAAGAGAGGGGTTACTATTTCTAAGATATAGAAATATAGCATCTGAAATGGAGTTTGAAATAAAACTGTCATGCTCTGGAAGCTACATAATATAGCTCTCACACTAGATAGAATATTTTTTCTCCCTCAAATAAAAGAGAGATAATGTATATGAATATGAAACACAAAGAGGGGAGATAGAATTTTTTTCAGTGATCAGGGATTTTATGCTAAAATTTTCCCACATGTGCTCCTGAAAAATTGCATTTAAGCTAAATTCTGTAAGGTGAGTAATTCTCCCTTTTATATACAATATCATTTTGGAGATATTTCATCTCTCTGGGCCACAGTTTTCTCATGTATAAAATAAAGGGGTAGGAGTAGATATCTTATGCTTCCTTTAGCTCTAGAACTCTATGACCTTATTTCTGGTAAGATTTTCAACTGGCAATAAGTCCCAAAACTTTTGCTTACTTTCTGGGACAAAAGTTAGACATCTGTAGGTAATACTTAATGACACCAGAGGAGTTTCTATTTAAAGAGATTCAGGAGTGATTCTAATTGTGAGGCTTAGTAAAGTGTTGTTCATACAGTGTGACTTGCTTATGCAAACTTAGATAAGTGAGAACTTATGCATTTCATAGACAGGTGGCTGGGAAATATTTCATACTTCACATTGGTTGAAGTGAAGGCAGAGAGATGGAAGTTACAGTAACAGAAGAACTCTAACATCAGTGATTTATGAGGCAAAAACAAGGTCAACCTGGCAATGAGTGGGAGATGGTGGTGCTGGTGCTGCTGTATATAAGTTTCTAAAATCTTCTGGAAATAATTTTTGAAGTAAAACCAGAACCTGATAAATTTCTTAGGCTAAGGTAAACAAGATGAAAGTTAAACATGAGAGTGGCTCCACTCAGCTGAACTCCTAAACGTGGAACTATGACACCTTCCTTCTGGAATGTGATTGAGCTGCTATTCCACATAGGATGTTAAGGTCAGCTTTCAATGGCAGCAGAGATTCAAAGAGTAGAGCCAGCTGGTGACTAAGAGGTCACAGTATTTTAGTTAGTCCACTAGGTATTTTCATCTCAAACTCTAATGTCAAGGTAGCCGTCATTTGAACTACTTGCTGATTTCATTACCCTTCTCTCTCATTATTCCCTTTTCCTTATACGCTAAAGTGATAAGCACTGCTATTTTTGCTCAGTGTTCCTTGTGACTTGGGAAATTCCCCCATCATTCCCCTCACTACACAATGAACACATGTCAAATAAATGACCCAACAACACTCTCTGGCTGGAAGCTTCAGTAAATCCCTGTGGAAGAAAATCTTCCAGACTGCCTTTCTCATCCTTATTTCCGTGCCAAGGACAAGGTAAATGAGCTCTCTAAAGTGCTTGTGGTATTAACAGTTATTACCATGATTAATATCTAGTGGAATGTTCAGCTAATATCATGCATCCACCAACCATTTTTATCTTAATATAGTTGAGATGTCCCAAGTGAAGGGAAATCAGTTTCTCCTGTGAAGACAGAAGACTGTTAAAAATCTTATGATGAAGGAAGTATACTTAGTTGTTTCTAATCTCAAACCATTTATTTTAATATGCTACAAACCATCCCAGACAATTCTTATGAGAATATAGATATAGAAATATCAATGCCCATAATGTGCTCACTATATTTCAAACTTCTTTCACATAAATGATGAGATTTAATAAAATCAGAAGGTTTATGTACATGTCACCACCAATCTAATGCCAGGGGTCATGGAGAGGTACTTTAGGTTTATAATACTTATTTTGGAATATGAACTGATAAATCTGAATGGTTCCTTTCCATGTTAAATTGGTTAGAGCCCATTTTTTTTTCATATTTTCTGATAGAAATAAAAGCATTTCAGGGGTAAACTAATTTTTCAATTCATTTAAGATCTGACTAGAGTTCTAGATCCTGAAACATAAATTGGGCATAAACAAACAGAATTTTGTAAGAAAGTCTTATAAATTATTTGATGTACAAAAAGTCTGTATAAATATAACAAAAGTGTTAAATGTAATAGCAGAAGTCTGTTAAATGTAACAGTTAGTGACAACTAACTAAAATTACCAGCAATAATGGAATAGATGGATTACTGCAATATTTAGTCTAGATATAGTCTATACTTAAAAAAGTCTTCA
Source organism: Phoca vitulina (assembly GCF_004348235.1). Classification (NCBI taxonomy): domain Eukaryota; kingdom Metazoa; phylum Chordata; class Mammalia; order Carnivora; family Phocidae; genus Phoca; species Phoca vitulina. The sequence continues at coordinate 81,655,013 of NW_022589706.1, forward strand.
TAGCCTCTATTTGGCTTAATATAACATGATATGCAGTTAAAAAGTTATCTAAGAAGGGGCGCCTGGGTGGCTCAGTGGGTTAAGCATCTGACTCTTGTTTTTGGCTCAGGTCATGATCTCGGAGTCATGAGATTGAGCCCCACTGGACATGAGCCTACCTAAGATTCTCTCTCCCTCTCCTTTTACACCTCCCCTCTGCTCTCTCTCTCTTTGTAAAAAAAAAAAAAAAAAAAAAAAATTCCTTGGGGCACCTGGGTGGGTGGGTTAAGCATCTGCCTTCGGCTCAGGTCACGATCTCAGGGTCCTGGGATCAAGCCCTGCATCAGGCTCCCTGCTCAGCAGAGAGCCTGCTTCTCCCTCTGCCCCTCCCCCTGGCTCATGCTCTCTCTCTCAAATAAATAAATAAGATAAAAAAATAAAGTTATCTAAGAAAATGAAAAATCTTTCATAAAGGAGTTACAGGCAATATTTCTTGTGGTGAAGTAAATCTTCAAAAAACTATAGTGACTATCAATGTACAGATATATTTCAACAATTATATACCCTATTAATTTTTTTAAAATTCTTTGGCACTTCTGGCCACAGTGACAGACATCTGAATGTGTTCAAAAGTATTTTTTAATAGAAAAAAATAGATATTCTATTGCAAAACCAAATGATAAATTTATCATTAAAACACATGAGGTTGGGCGCCTGGGTGGCTCAGTTGGTTAAGCGACTGCCTTCGGCTCAGGTCATGATCCTGGAGTCCCGGGATCGAGTCCCACATCAGGCTCCCTGCTCAGCAGGGAGTCCGCTCCTCCCTCTCATGCTCTCTGTCTCTCATTCTCTCTCTCGCAAATAAATACAATCTTAAAAAAAAATAAAATAAAATAAAAAAAAAACACATGAGGTTACTTTAATTGAAATGATAATAATGCTATAAATGGTGAAGAATACAATATAGAATCAAGAATTAACCAATAAATGACAAATGGACATACAAATACACAGGTTGGTACCAGCCTCTCAGGAAAGGTAATTTAAAATTACTTATTATCAAATACTACTAGAAATAATTATCTCCTTTCCAGTCAAACATGAAACAAGTAATTTCTTGGTATCTTAAATTTAACCGAAATTTATGTTTTAGTTTTGGCTGGTTAATTTTCAGTAAGGTTTCATTGCTCTTCAAATCTAGTCAATTTCTTTTTTTCCAAATCCCTCTCAAAATCACAGGATTTCCCATTCCATGACTTCTTACAGTATTTCCACCCAATGGTGAGCAAGGACTTTAAAATATCTCTGGCTTAAGCTAAGGGTTTGGTGGTTTCTGATAGGACTGATAACCTCTACATAAACAGAAATTAGGATAGACCATAGATTTAGAATGGACTCCAAAAGCTGAAACATTATAAAAAGACACAGCTCAGGAGTCAATAGTCATGGCCTGTCTTTGCTTCCTACTGAATATCAGAACAACATATTGAAAGACATTTGATAATATTTTTAAGAAATCAGAATGCATTTGTACAACATGATGAAATTTATCTCTCAAGCCAAAATATAATGAAATATTAGAAACACTGCCATTAAATCTAGGTTAAGATAAAAATACTATTATCACTGTTGTTTAACACTGTTCTGGAGAATTAGGTGAAGTAATTAAATAATAGAAAGATATAAGATGTATAAAATTGAGAGGCAAAATTATCATAATTTGCAGATGATATAGAACTGGAAAATCTGACTCAACTGAAAACTATTACAATGAGAGAACATTAATGTATCAAATAAATGATGATGATAGTGAAAACTTACAGGTGCTTACTATGTACAGCAGTGTTCTACATATATTAACTCATTTAATCCTCTCAACAATTCTATATAATATCATCATCTCTATTTTATGGACAATAGGAAACAGGTCACATAGTTTGTGTGGTAAAGGTGGGATTAAAAAATTTGAGGCTGTATTCTTAACCACTACACCAAATCAAACTGTTTGTAAAATCTTTCTGTTGGTACTTAAAAAACAGCTAGAAAATATAATAAAATAATAAGATATTATTATACTAGCAACAGAATTACAATAGCAACAGAAAAGTTAACATAGAAATAATCCTATCACAAAATATGCAAGAAAACTTTAAAATGCCACAGAGGAACTTAAAAAGTAGCCAGGAAGATGTACCTTGTTTTTGTAAAAAATAAAACTCAATATCATATGCCAGTTTTTTCCTACTTATTTGTAAATTTAATTCAATGACAATATAAATACCAAAATGATTTTTTTTCCCCAAGGGAGGGAGAAAAAAAGACAAGCCAATTCTACTATTCATGTAGAAACAGTGGCAAATGTGTGATATAATTATAATTTAACAACCTCTTGGTCCTGGAAAATAAATAACCTGAATGAGATGAATATAACTGAAAATAGATTCAGAAATAGACATAAATTCATGTGAGAATCCAGTTTACCATAAGGGCATTTATAATCAATGGGAACCATTTATTCATGTAAACAAATATGTTATTAACCTTAGACTCATTCAAATATCTATTTGAGAAGTATAAAAGTTTAAAATGTATTAAGTCAAGTCTGTCCGGACTCTATTTATCTACTCTTTGTTAAGTATTTATTTTACTTAATTTTTGTAGGATCTCTGAACAATAATTTATAATTTGGATAGATGTGTTCTGGAATAATATCAGCTTAGCAAGAGTTTCTAGTTCCTCATTTTGGCTTTGGGGGAATGAAGAAAAATAACCTTTAGGAATGATTCTCTAGCAGATGTAAGAATGCTGCAGATAAAAGCTGCCTTTTCTTTTTTCATTATGCACCTTACTTTCTTAAATTCTGTGTTACCATCTGTATAAACCAGGTTAACAAGCTGAATTTTTAGCAGATTTACTTCTAATATGGCTTGTTTATTTATTTTGCATATTTAATAGGATGTCCTGGAAGAAAAGCTGGAGAAAAACAAGGACATTTATACTTTGGGACTGTGAAAATGATTAGACTCACTGAATCCTACATATAACAACTGGGCCTGTTGTTGCTAGCCTTTCGACAGACTTGTGCCAGAATCCATTTCTCTTTAAATGCCATGGAATGTCATTGATACGTGAAATGACAACCCTGAACTCTGACGTTGCATAACGAAGACCTCAGTGCAGGACCCCAGATACTCCTTAGCAAGTTGGAATTGTGTTGTCTGTGCCCATCACTCTTCATGAAGAAAATATATTCTATGGAAAAACATTGCTACAGGAACTGCTTCATATCAATACTGAATTAAATCAGGCTGAAAAGGAATAAATACTGTCACCAGCATACTTTCCAAGCAACTGCAATGTGGATATGTTAACGCTGTGTCAAAGCATCATCTGTCCTGATGTCTGTAGGGAAATATGCCATTGTCTCGATCAGATCAGCTGCCAGCTTGGGCCAGTCCTAAGTAGGATACTCTACCCTGTATCATGAGAATTGTTATTTTCACCAAAGGTGACAATAATTCATATTTATTTTCTTCTTTTGTGTTTCTCATCAAGAAATCCACCCCCAACACCCTCCTACTCACAACTTCTAAACATCTCTCTTTTCCTTCTCAAGAACCTTCCCCTCCACCCTGGCTCCCCAATCTTCCTTAATATAAGATTCTCTAGAAATCTCTTAGTGCTCATTCAGTTTTTTATCTGGCTCTGGAAATTTTTTCTGTTCTCGTTTCACTTGCTGTGTTTACAGGGCACTGCTCCATTCACAACAGGCTGTACATACTGAAATCTCCACATTCAGAGGAGTAGTATTTATTAATTTGATGACTTAGGATGAGGAGACCCATGGATTTCTATAACTCAGAGGAAACAAATATCTTTAATATGTAACTATGAATTTTCATTTCCTAGGATAACTTTACAAAATAGAATAGTAAATGTTTAAAAATATAGTGACAAGATATATAACATGTAAATATTTCAAGCTTCATAGAGCTGCAGTGAAACAATTAGATTTTTTAAATGAGAAAAGTAGGAAGGGTCACTGAGAAAAAACAATGATAAACATGCATCACTAATTTAGTTTCTTGACCTGGAAATAAAGAATTAGCCTTGAGTTATTTTGTTACATCTATTTATTTATTCTGTTTCATTCCACAAAGGATTTGAGAGTTTGGTTCAGTTTACCCTTCTAAACAATCTAATACATACTTTTATCCCTTCCTAATATATTTTTTCCATCTGCCAAAATAGTTTTCTGGTGTGCTGAATTAAATTACACCCAAAATTTGGAACTGATATACTGTGGGAAAGGAAGTTTATATAAAATGATAACAATCTTGCTAACTCTGGACTTAAGCTTGTCTTAAATAACACTTGAGACTGGAAAATGAACAGCATGGTTGTAATGGGGGCAAGGCTGGGGCATTGCTGATCTTTCCCTTCATCTGACCTGATTTGTTCTCAGCCACCTTTCAGCATGCACCCTCAATTAGTAAGCTATTTTGAAAAGATGCAGGCAACACTACTAGGAAATGAAGACTGAAAACTTCTCTGTAACTGCAAAGCCCTTAACAAATTAAATCATCAAGTGCTTGGGATGCTAGATGCTCAATGAGTGTTTACTGAATGAATAAAACTTGGTCAAAAGTTTCTTAAAATGAAGAAGAAAAAAGGAAGAGTAAAATTAAAGTGTTTTTTTAAATCATTACTTTTGATCTTGGCTTTTCCTTTATCCCTTCCAACCTTTCTCTTGCTTCTTTACATTTCTTCTCTTGAAGAAAAACTTTTTGTTCTTATTTTTCAGTTTTCATGGGGGGGATAACATTTTGTCACTTTCAATTCCTGATGCTGTCCATGTTGTATGACAACTGTGTTTATGCTCATATATACTCATATGGTGGTACCCTGTAATTATCACTTTAATCATGACACACTTTCTGAGTTGATTTAGTAGGGTTTCCTTTTACTGATTTCAAGTGGGAAAATACCATAAAGTGTTAGTAGGGAACATAAGTTTTTTGAGTCCTGGTTGAGTTTCTTACTCTAATTTATTTCCACATGAATGGCCTTTGAAATTCCACTGTTGTTGTAGGTCAGTATCTCTGATTAGGAACTGCTTTCACAAAGCAGAACAAGGGGTGGAGGAGCGAGAGAGATTTTTAAGCAGTAAAGACAAAAAGATGCTCAGAGACTGAATAAGCTGTGATTGCTGAGTAGTGAAAACAGGTGGTGGTTTTGGCTCATGAAAGGTAACTTGCCAAAAGAGGTTAGACATAAATAACTAGAGTATAAGTAGATTAATATAAAAAATACACAAAGAATCAATACAAAAAATAACACCATAACCATAAATATGAATGTTTTATCATTGAGGTTTTTTCCCATTATGAATGAACATTCCTGTTTACCTACAAAGTCATGAGAAAATTGTATGCACATATCATGTTAAGAATCACCCAAGGACCTTAGTAAAAACATAGATTCCAGGAGCCAACCTTCAGAGAAATGATTTAGTAGGTATTTGTGGAGTCTCAAATATGCATTTTCATAAGTATTACATAGGATTTTGGAGACCATTCTTCAGATATGTTGTCTTACAGGAAACAGAGTAAAACACTGGATAATTTGAATTAACCCTTTGTTAATTCACTCAAAAATAATGATTACTAGGTACTATTTATTGATATACCAGGTATGTAGGGATTGGAGATACAGTGGAAAATAAGATAAGCATATAATATATAAATATGTAAATATAAATACCATGCATTCTATGAGGAAAATTAGATAGAATGCCTGATGAATAAGGAGCTGTGACTAAGCAATTGAGGGCTTTGTTCAACCGAGAGTTAACTGGTATAACCTTATTTGTGGTAATTAATTCAACTAAATACACATATGTTGAGAACACACTATTTCTTAGACACTGAATTAGGCCCTGGGGGTTGAGAGATAAGAATGGTTCTTTCCTCAATGTACCCATAAACTATTAGACAAGAAAATACGTTATTATTTTAAGTTACAATACATCAACCATTATGCTAAGCCATCAGGACACAAAAATGAATAAGACACAGTTCTTACTCTTCAGGATTTCTTCTAATAAAGGAAATGAAGGCAGATATAGAGAACTTAAGGTAGAAGTATGTATGAGGTATTCCTAAAACTAAAAGAAATCTAAAGCATAGAAAAATATGAGGGAACGATACTGATGGAAGAACGTGGTAAAGCAGACAAGGGAAAGATCATGCAGGGCCTTGTAGATAGGAGTCTTGATAAGAATTTTGGTTAAAAAAGATTATTTTGAGAGTGGGCCAGAATCCAATATGGCTGGTGTCCTTCTAAAAAGGGAAATGAGAAATTTGGATACACAGACAGACATTCAGAGGGAAGTTGATGAGGGAGAAGATGGCCATGTGACTGGAAGGATGCATTTACAAGCCAAGGAACACCACGGATTATTGGCAAATACCAGAAGCTAGAAGACGCAAAGAAAGATTCTCCCCATGAGCCATCAGAGAGTACATGGATCTTCTAACATCTTGCTTTTGGACATTTAGCCTCTAGAAGGGTGAGATGATGAATTACTGTTGCTTTAAGTAAAATAATAATAATAATAATAATAATAATAATAATAATAGTAATAATAATAATAAAAGATTATGCTAGTTTAAGCCTGAAGAATAGAGAGGAACAAGAATGGATGCAGGAAATTATTGTTAGGAAAGCAGGTAAGAGATGATGGCAAACTTGACTAAAATGATGTCATGAAAGATAGAAGGGAACAATATTTATGAATACGGTTTTGACTGATTGCATTTGGAAGAAAAGGTAGGAGTCAAGTATGAATCTTGTTACTGACTTGAGTAAGTGGAGAATGATGATGGTGGTTACTGATATATGGATTTTTGGAGGAGGAGCAGCTTTAAGGGGGAAAAATAAATTCAGTTTTGGACATGTTCAATTAGAGGTTACTTTTGAAACACCCAAGTGGAGTGTTGAGTAGGCATTGGATATATAGGTCTTCTAGAGCTAACAAGAGAAGCTGGAGCTGGAGCTAATAACTGGATCCCATGGTAACTACATGATGTAAGTATAGAATACTGTGTAATATCTTTCTTGTGAGAGAACAGAAGGAGGCCTACACAGAACCCTGAGGAATGCCATATTTAATGACATAAAAGGACAGGTGGAGACAGTGAAAGATAATGAGTAGAGGTAACAGAAAGAAAACAGGAGACTGGGATGTATGCAAAAACTCAGGAAAACTGGGAAGAGTTAAATGTCCTGAAGGTTCTTAAGAGATCAAGGAAGATCAGGGCTGAAAAAAAATATTTTGTGACTTTTATCAGGGGGATGGAGAAGGTAGAGCACAAAATGAAGTGAGTATAACAATAAGATAGGTGTTGGGGCGCCGGGGTGGCTCAGTTGGTTAAGCGTCTGCCTTCAGCTCAGGTCATGATCTCAGGGTTCTGGGACTGAGCCCTGCATGGGGCTCCCTGCTAAGCAGGGAGCCTGCTTCTCCTTCTCCCTCTGCTGCACCCCCGCCCCCACGCTTATGAGCTCTCTCTCAAATAAATAAAATCTTAAAAAAAGAATAAGAGAGGTGTCACAGAGGGTAAGATACATACATTCTGTGTGTCTCTACATAATAGAATAATTAAGTCATGTAAATAAAAAACTATTGAAGAATGGTGATATTCTCTATCTTTAGATCTACATGCATGTAATCGAGACAATAATGTGATTAATCTTGCAATCATTATTCCTTTTTTAAGGATGTGAGGAATTTATCACCAAGAATTTAAGAATTTGCCCAGGCATTTTAATTCAGCTCTCAGGTATAAATAGCTAATTGAATAATAACTGAATAATCTGGTAATCTCCTGATTATGGTAAATGGCTTAAACTCTAATGACATTTTTATAAATGATAAACAGAAGATTAATTATATGTAAAGAAAACAATCAGCTATACTATTAAATACTGAGGAATAACAAGTAGCATAGATTTCAAAAATAGCAAGCCTTTATCCATTAAACTTCACTTTCTTTAACATGATGGTAATAGATATAGCTTTTCTATGTAGTTTTAACCCAAACAGTCCTTGATGAAGTGTCAGATTCTGATAGACTACTCAATGTCAGTTGTTCACTTCCTTAACTTCAGAAACAAGTTCTCATTAGCTCTATCCAACTTGGAGGAGTTCTCTCTTTGACTAACAGAAATAAAACCTGACTTAGTTTAGAGAGAGATCAAAGAAATTCTCTGATGATTAGCTCTGCTTAGGGATGACTGTTCATATCAAGATTCTCTTTTAAACATTAGACAGACTTCAGAAATCTTGCTGGTGGAATTACTGCCCTCTCAACTAACTAAGGCATTTCTTGCCAAAGACTAAGAGCTTCCACTAACACCATTCTTCTCAATATAAGGAGTCAAAATTAGTTAAAATACAGAACAAATAACTGAAGTTCATAGAGTACAAGGATATATCTCCCTGGCTTTGCCCTTTCTCAGCAACTTACATAGCTTTATTTTATAAGTATGAAGTTATACATTTTCCCCTATGGTATTTATGACAGAGTAGAACATATTTTTGAAATGGCAAAACTCATCATTTAAATAAAAAATGTAATAAAAATTAAATACAACTTGCACACATAATATGATGATGTCACTAACAAGGAGAAAGGATTTCTGGTAGGCTTAGATTATAGAATTCAAGAAAGGTATATTCAAAGCAAAAGATGGTTGGATGCATGATTAGAATAACTACATTAAGTTATTAAAAATATAATTTCAGGTCTGTGTATTTAAGAAATCCTTTATTTTATTGTGAATAATTTCAACTACCCAGCTTCTTTAAACTCTTAAGAACTTAATATCCATAAAGTTACAAATCTTGTATTATTGTAAAATCTTGGCCTCTGTATACCAAATACACCAGAACATTAACAGTAGAACTCCATGTGTTGCAAATTCTCTTGTTAGCAGAGGAAATGTGACCTATTCTGGTGAATGGGCTCTTTATCAAAGTTCAGTATGCATTAGAAACAATAAGTAAAATTAGATAAATGTGCAATATTATTTTTATTTTCCATACATCTTTTATTAGAGTGGTTTGAGATTGCTCATGGTGATGAAAAGGGAATTCTTGATGTCCATTACTTACATAAACCCTATTTTTCAAAGGCTGATTGAAATAAAATGAGTTGATAAGGACAACTGATAAATACCTAGTCTGTGTAAAGCATTATGTGTTAAGAAAAATGCCCACTTTAGCTGTACCCCATACATTCTGATATGTAGGGTTCTCATATTATTTTCTAGATACTCTAGAATTTTCATTTGGAATTTCTTCCTTATCTGAAGAATTAAGAACTTGTTCAATTTTTTTTGGTTTATTTTTAATTTCTAAGTTGTAAGAAGTTATTTTTATTTTTATTGTCTTCCAGTTTCACTAAATAATGATCTGAAGAATGTTGTCTGTGTTATTTCCACTTCTTAAAATTTATTGAAATTTACTTGTGGCCTAAAATGTGGTCCTTTTTTTTTTTTTTTTTTAAGATTTTATTTATTTATTTGACAGAAAGAGACACAGCGAGAGAGGAAACACAAGCAGGGGGAGTGGGAGAGGGAGAAGCAGGCTTCCTGTGGAGCAGGGAGCCCGATGCGGGGCTCGATCCCAGGACCCTGGGATCATGACCTGAGCCGAAGGCAGTTGCCCAATGACTGAGCCACCCAGGCACCCCTACAATGTGGTCCTTTTTTTTTTTTTGGTCAAGGCATAATGATCACTTGAACAGATTTATTTCTGAGTACAGATGTATAACAATATCTTAAAAATAACATCTGTCCAATAAGTATTATACAGATACAGCAACAGGAATGTCTTTTCATCACATGTAGGTGGTAGTAATATGAAGACTTAAGAAGAACTGGACTTAGATCTATTTTGTAAAAGCTGCTGATTCTATGATATTTTGAATCTCAAAATGACAATGGAAGACAGTAGGTAAAAGTACAATATAGTAGCTTTCACTGTGGTGATGCTATGTACTCTCAAAAATAATCTAAATCTGACAAAAAAAAGTATATGTAACCAAACAGAAAACAACAAATTAAATGATAAAAGTGACCTCTGAAAACACACAGTCACTCACATTCACAATAGTTCTACTGGATTCAAGAGACCTAATGTCTCTGATATACTTTTTCTTTAGTACGTCTATAAATTTCTTGAAGAGTTGAAAAATTGCACATGTAATCCTATTGCTTTTTAATCTTGAGACTGAATTAGTAACTTTTTTAAAAATAAATTCATCAACAATTCAATGCTGGTGATGAGGCATGGCCAAATATCTCAATGGAAGAATTCTAAGAATTTCCCACCTTCCCCAAATCTTATAGTCAAAGCACTAAGTTATAATGGCGACTCCCCTTCCAATCATTCCACTTAATGTTTAAACATTTACCTGAATAGAGGGGGCATAAATATATATATTTATACATATTACATGAGCACAGCAGAGCCTTGGTAAATAATTCATCTCAGAATAAGGCAAGGAAAAAAAAAGATTCAGCTTGGTTCAACCATGCTTCACTCTCACTTGGGTGTACATCGTTAAGCATGGACATACTGAAAATAAAGACCAAAGAACAACTAAAGAATGAAATTTGCTCTTTTAAAATGCAGACTAGGGAAAGGATAAGAAGAAAAGGTCGGTAAAGGACATTGGTAGTTACATAAATTATCCACATACCCTACAGAGACTTTGGTGGTGAGAGACAGAAGTTTTGTTACAAATTGAGAATCACTACATATATATTGTCCCTCTATAGCAGAGAAAATAATCGTCAAGATTAACTTTCATAGCTTGTATCACAAAAATTTTCCCCAATAAAGAAAATTATTAATTTAATGCACAGTATATATTTTTCAAACCTTAAATGTTCCCTTGAGTGTGTAATTTTCCATTCCTTTCCCATTCCTCTCCCCATCCCAATTCTCTTATAGCTTAAGCTAATCTTCAACATAACATGTCACTAATCCATCTATTTTCAACCTACTAGTTCATTTATCTATTATAAGTAGGAATTTCAAAATATATTGTTTTAATAAATGCATTTCATTCTATTGTCAGTTACATATCTTTATATATATATACTTTTATACAAATACATATATATATTCACACATAAATCTATCTACCTATATATTTTTTAAACTAATAAGCTGTGGTTGGAATTGTGAAGCAGAATCTTAGCTATTTAAGGAAAAGCTGATGGGAAAGACATTGGCACTAGATGAAATAATTCTTTTGGCAATTCTTTAGTAGTTTCCAGATCAAAATAGTATTAAACCTAAGAAGTAAATGTCAAAGTGAAATCTTAAACTTAAATTACTGAGCTAAAACTGCCAGAAAGATTCCTTCTTTGGAGAGCCAGTCTTCTTCTCCCTTACTCCTCTTACTGTTTGTAGTGACTTCTAAATGTAAAGTGATAGTAATAAAGTTAGCATAGCTGAACAGAAATGGAATACCAGGATATCTCTTCTTTTGTACATATTATTTAGATACAGAAGACTGTCGTAAAATTCTTGGGTAGTTTTCAAAGTTGAAACCTTTAATCTTTAATTATTCAACATGTAATAATAATTGTTACCATTTTTGAGTGCTAATCACGTATTAGACACTGAACTAGGTACTTTACATATATCATTCTTAAAACAATTCTGCAAGGTAGGAATTATTATAATTATGCCTGCTTTTACAAACAGGAAACTAGAACAGTTATAAAGATTATAAGATTATAAAACCAAAGGAGCAGGGTGAAATTTAAAACCAAGTCTATGTAAGAGCAAACCTCATGCTTTTTCTACTACAAAGGGTCTACTTCAGGGAATAAATATGATAGATGCATGTATAAATTAATGTTAATTAGAGTTCTCCTCTCATAGCTGTTTTCAAGCTTGTAGTCTACTAGTCAGAGTGCAGTTTATGTTTCAATTTTAAAAAGCCATTTTTTATCTGTTTAGAATTTGACATGGATATATAATATGTGCATATATTCTTTTGTATCTGCTTTTTATTATATTAAACATTTAAATCTGAACCAAGAAGACTCCAAATAAACAGAAGGATAGAAAAGGGGGACAAAATTTCAGGTAAAATGTAAAAAAAAAATTAAAATATTTTGAATAAAGAATTCTATAAATATAAAATTCTGACAAAATAGATACTTTAAAAAAGAATTCTGATAAATAGGTATGGTATTTAAATGGATAATTTTAAGAAACCCATAAAGTTACAGTAATTGACTTAAGAATGATCAAATATCTCCCTAGTTAAAAGAAAACAGGCTCAGATGGTTTTACAGACAAATGTTCATCATCATTAGCCATCAGGGAAATTCAAATTAAAACCACATTGAGATACCACCTTACACCAGTTAGAATGGCAAAAATTGACAAGGCAAGAAACAACAAATGTTGGAGAGGTTGTGGAGAAAGGGGAACCCTCTTACACTGTTGGTGGGAATGCAAGTTGATACAGCCACTTTGGAAAACAGTGTGGAGGTTCCTCAAAAGTTTAAAAATAGAGCTACCCTATGACCCAGCAATTGCACTACTGGGTAGTGAAAAGAAGGGCCATATGCACCCCAATGTTCATAGTAGCAATGTCCACAATAGCCAAACTGTGGAAACAGCTGAGATGCCCTTCAACAGATGAATGGATAAAGAAGATGTGGTCCATATATACAATGGAATAGTACTCAGCCATCAGAAAGGATGAATACCCAACTTTTACATCAACATGGGTGGGACTGGAGGAGATTATGCTAAGCGAAATAAGTCAAGAAGAGAAAGTCAATTATCATATGGTTTCACTTATTTGTGGAACATAAGGACATTAGGAGAAGGAAGGGAAAAATGAAGGGGGGGAAATCGGAGCGAGAGATGAACCATGAGAGACTATGGACTCTGAGAAACAAATTGAGGGTTTTAGAGGGGAGGGGCGTGGGGGGATGGGTTAGCCCAGTGACGGGTATTAAGGAGGGCACGTACTGCATGGAGCACTGGGTGTTATACAAAAACAATGAATCATGGATCACCACATCAAAAACTAATGATGTATTGTATGGTGACTAACATAACATAATAAAATAAAATAAAATAAAATAAAATAAAAAAGTTTTACTCAATCTATAAGAAACAGATAATTCCTCTTATGATGGAATGATTAGACAGTAGAAAAAGGGAAAGAGAAATGCAATCTTTTTTCTTTTTTAAAGATTTTATTTATTTATTTGAGAGACAGAGAATGCACACAAGTGGGGGGAGGTGGAGAGGGAAAGGGAGAAACAGACTCCCCACTGAGCAGGGAGTCTGCCCTGGGGCTTGATCCCAGGACCCTGGGATCATGACCTGAGCCAAAGGCAGATGCTTAACCGACTGAGCCACCCAGGCAGCCCTGAGAAATACAAGAAAAGACTGACAAGGACATACAGAAAGATTGACAAGGACAAATAAAATTATAAATTTATTTCACCTATGAACACAGATGCAGAAATTCACTATTAGTAAATACTAGCAAATCAAATATAGTCAATATTTTTTTTTGTAGTGACCTAGTAGAGTCGATGTCAGGAATGCAAGGACCACTTAACATCAGAAATTTTAATGATGTTACACATTATCATATTAAAGGAAGAAAATGGATGATCCTAATCAATCCTTTCCAGTTGAATAAGTATTTGGTAAAATTCAACACTCATTCATGATAATCACTCAACTAAGAGAAAAAAGAAAGGGAAAAATTTCTGTATAAAAAATTACCCATCATCCAAATAGAGTATTTATCTAAAACATCAAATCTAGTTGTGAAACTAGAAGCATTTTCATGAAATTTAGGTACAAACAAATCTATCCACTCTCATAACTTCTAGTTTATTTTATACTAGAGGTCTTGTCCAATGCAATAGGACAACAACAACAAAAAAAATCAAAGATGTAATCATAAAAGTTGTAACTAGAAAGATATTTTATATATATTTATATGATTGCATTAGCTTCATAAACATCCAAGAGAATCCACAATCTATTAGATTTAAAAAGAGAATCAAACTCAAAATACTTGGTATTTACTCAAAGGAGTTAAAAACTTTTGTCTACACAAAAATTGCACATGGATGTTAAAGAACCTTTATTTATAATTGCTAAAATTTAGAAGAACTAAGATGTCCTTCAGTAGGTGAATGGTTAAAAAACTGGTACATCCAGACAATGAACCATTATTCAGCACTAAAAAATGAGCTATTAAGACATGAAAAGACACAGAGGAAACTTAAATACATATTATCAAGTGAAAAGTCAATCTGAAAAGGCTATATACTATATGATTCCAACTCTATGACATTCTAGAAAAGGAAAAACTATGGAAATAGTAAAAAGATCTGTGTTCTTAGTGTTTGGGAGAGAGGGCAGGATGAATAGGTAGAACATAGTGGATTTTTAGGGCAGTGGAACTACTCTGTATATCAAAATGATGCATACATGTCATATATATGTTCAAACCCAGATAATGTACACCACCAAGAGTGAACCCTAATGTAAACTATGGACTTTGAGTGATAATAATTATTGTCAATGTAAGTTTATCAGTTGTAACAAATGTACCACTCCGTGGAGGATATTGATAATGAGGGAGGCTATGCATGTGTAGGAGCAGGGAGTATGTAGGAAATCTCTGAGCTTACTGTTCAATTTTGCTGTAAACCTAAAACTGTTCTAAAAAATAAAGTCTCTTAAAAACAGAAGATCAGGGGGCGGAGCAAGATGGCAGGGGAGTAGGAGACCTGGATTTCGTCTCCTCTCAGGAATTCAGCTGGATAGGGATCAAACCATTCTGAACACCTACAAACTCAACAGGAGATCGAAGAAAAGAAGAGCAACAACTCTCTGAACAGAAAAGCGACCACTTTCTGGAAGGTAGGACGTGCGGAGAAGTGAATCCGAGGCGATATTCGGGAGGATAGACGGCGGGGGAGGGGCCTCCGTCGGCCGCTTCTGGCAAGTGATAGAGCCGCGGAGCACAAAATCGGAACTTTTAGAGTCTGCTCCGCTGAGGGACGTCACTCTGGTGGCGAAGTAGGGGGTGGAACCCTCCCGGGACAGTGTGGTCTCAGGACCCTCGGGGTCACAGAAAGACCGGGGGTGCCTGAGTGCGGCAGAGCTCCCAGGTATCGGAGCAGGGAAGCCGGCTGCAGAGACGGAGCCCAGGCGCGGGCTCTCAGCTCGGGGTTGCTATAAACCGTGATCCGCGGCACAGTCGGGCCACTGCTCCTCCAGCAGGGACCCAACAAGCGGCAGATCCGGGGAGACTCACCTTCTTCCCCCGGGAGGAGAGGTGCGGGAGCGCACCGCGGGGATCTGCTGGGTTTGGAGACTCCACCCGGGATCGGGTGCCAGATAGAAAGGCGCGGTCACAGGCCGGGTGAGCGCGGAGTGTGGCCGGAGACCGGGGAGACGGGAGTGACTGACTGCTTTTCTCTGGGGGCGCACTGAGGAGCGGGACCCCGAGTTCTCGGCTCCTCCGGGGCGGAGACTGGGAGGCCACCATTTTCACTCTCCGCCTCCAAAGCTGTACGGAAAGCTTGCAGGGAACAAAAGCTCCTGAGAGCAAACCCGAGCAGATTACTTAGCCCGGACCGGCAAGGGCGGGGCAACTTTGCCTCCGGCAAAGCCATTTGGGAACCACGACAACAGGCCCCTCCCCCAGAAGATCAGGGAGAACAGCCAGCCAAGACCAAGTTTACCGATCAGTGAGAACGGCAGAACTCCAGCGCTAGGGGAATACTGCACATAGAATTCATGGCTTTTTTACCATGATTCTTTAGTCTTTCAAAGTTAATTATTTTTTTTAACTGTCTTTTTTTCTTTTTTCCTTTTTTCTTTTTTTTTGAATTTTTCTTTTTCCCTTTTTCAACCAACATCTTATCAATCCCTTTTTAAAAAAAAAAAACATTTTTAGTTTTCATTTTTAAAGTCATATTCTATCCCTTCATAGTAGTTACCAGTATTTTTGGCATATATATATAAGTTGTTCTCTCTTTAAAATCTTGAGATAGTTTCTTCTAACAGATCAAAATATACTCTTAAATCTCTAGTGTATGGTTTTTTTCTACTCCCCTGCCTGATCACATTCTCTCTCTTTTTTCTTTCCTTTTTTCTTTTTTTTAATCCTCTTCTTTCTTTTTTCAAACAACTTATCAAATCCTTTTTTAAAATTTTTTATAATTTCCATCTTTACAGTCATATTCCATCCCTTCATCATATCAACCCTTATTTTTGTACATATATAAGTTTTTCTTTCTTTAAAATTTTGGGAGGGACTTTCTTTTAACAGACCAAAATACACCCAAAATCTAGTGTGTGGCACTGATCTATAATCCAGCCTGATCATATTTGATCACATTCTGTTTTTATTTTGTTTTGTTTTGTTCTGCTTTTGTTTGTTTTTATCTTTATCTTTTTTCTTTTTTTCTTTCCTTTTCTTTTTTCTCTCTTTCCCTTTCTTTTCCCACTGCTTCAGGTCTTTTCTGATTTGTTTAGAGTATATTTTCTGGGGACGTTGTTACCCTGCTAGCATTTTGTTCTCTCATTAATCTATTCTCCTCTGCACAAAATGACAAGACGGAAAAAATCACCTCAACAAAAAGAACAAGAGGTAGTACCGACTGCCAGGGACCTACTCAATATGGACATTAGTACGATGTCAGATCTAGAGTTCAGAATCATCACTTTAAAGATACTAGCTGGGCTTGAAAAAAACATGGAAGTTATTAGAGAAACCCTTTCTGGAGAAGTAAAAGAACTAAAATCTAACCAAGTAGAAATCAAAAAGGCTATCAATGAGGTGCAATCAAATATGGGGGCGCTAACTGCTAGGATAAATGAGGCAGAAGAAAGAATCAGTGAGATAGAAGACCAAATGATGGAAAATAAAGAAGCTGAGAAAAAGAGAGATAAACAACTACTGGATCACGAGGGCAGAATTCGAGAGATAAACGATACCATAAGACGAAACAACATTAGAATAATTGGGATCCCAGAAGAAGAAGAAAGAGAGAGAGGGGCAGAAGGTATAATTGAGCAAATTATAGCAGAGAACTTCCCTAATTTGGGGAAGGAAACAGGCATCAAAATCCAGGAAGCACAGAGAACCCCTCTCAAAATCAATAAAAATAGGTCAACACCCCGACATCTAATAGTAAAACTTACGAGTCTCAGAGACAAAGAGAAAATCCTGAAAGCAGCTCGGGAGAAGAGATATGTAACCTACAATGGTAGAAACATTAGATTGGCAACAGACTTATCCACAGAGACCTGGCAGGCCAGAAAGGACTGGCAGGACATATTCAGAGCACTAAATGAGAAAAATATGCAGCCAAGAATACTATATCCAGCTAGGCTGTCATTGAAAATTGAAGGAGAGATCAAAAGCTTCCAGGACAAACAAAAACTAAAGGAATTTGCAAACACGAAACCAGCCCTACAACAAATATTGAAAGGGGTCCTCTAAGCAAAGAGAGAGCCTAAAAGCAACATAGACCAGAAAGGAACACAGACAATATACAGTAACAGTCACCTTACAGGCAATACAATGGCACTAAATTCCTATCTTTCAATAGTTACCCTGAATGTAAATGGGCTAAATGCCCCAATCAAAAGACACAGGCTATCAGATTGGATTAAAAAACAAGATCCATCGATATGCTGTCTGCAAGAGACTCATTTTAGACCCAAAGACACCCCCAGATTGAAAGTGAGGGGGTGGAAAACCATTTACCATGTTAATGGACATCAAAAGAAAGCTGGAGTGGCAATCCTTATATCAGACAAATTAGATTTTAAACCAAAGACTGTAATAAGAGATGAGGAAGGACACTATATCATACTTAAAGGGTCTATCCAACAAGAAGATCTAACAATTGTAAATATCTATGCTCCTAACATGGGAGCAGCCAATTATATAAGGCAATTAATAACAAAAGGAAAGAAACACATCGACAACAATACAATAATAGTGGGGGACTTTAACACCCCCCTCACTGAAATGGATAGATCATCTAAGCAAAAGATCAACAAGGAAATAAAGACGTTAAATGACACACTGGAACAAATAGACTTCACAGATATATTCAGAACATTCCATCCCAAAGCAACAGAATACACATTCTTCTCTAGTGCCCATGGAACATTCTCCAGAATAGATCACATCCTAGGTCACAAATCAGGTCTCAACTGGTACCAAAAGATTGGGATCATTCCCTGCATATTTTCAGACCACAATGCTTTGAAACTAGAACTCAATCACAAGAGGAAAGTCGGAAAGAACTCAAATGCATGGAGGCTAAAGAGCATCCTACTAAAGAATGAATGGGTCAACCAGGAAATTAAAGAAGAATTAAAAAAATTCATGGAAACCAATGAAAATGAAAACACAACTATTCAAAATCTTTGGGATACAGCAAAGGCAGTCCTAAGAGGAAAGTATATAGCAATACAAGCCTTT